>NC_047529.1:17092423-17379923 GCF_012275295.1 Melopsittacus undulatus | reverse complement strand
TGGTTCTGATAAATTCTATGCAGTTAACTGCTTGCTTAGAATTGCTATTTGCTAGAAAAAGAAAAAATGCTGAGGAGAAGTAGAATTTCATTTCTTCATTTTGTAAGGTATTGTAAACTTACCAGAATTTCAGAACGGAGCAGAAAATATCCTATAAGCTGGAGACTCCCACTGAAAGCACCTGTAGATATAAATAATAGACTAATAAAAAGCATAGCACGTTATTAATATTTTATATAAGATTAATCTGCAGGCACTCAGGCGTGCTTATACTTAATAATGTACACAAGCGCACAAACATGCATATATCCTGAAAAAAAAAACAACCAGTACTTCTGCACTGTTGTCACAGTACTTCTGTGCTGTTGTCACCAGTGAGTTATGATGTTTCCTTCCATAAGTGCATGATATTTATGGGTGAATATCTTGGAGAAAGGAACTACCTCATCCTGAATGAATATGAAATACCCATCATATTGTAGCTGTTACTATTAACAAATAAGAAATGACCTTGAAGAATGTAAAGATGTGTGTTTCAATATAGATTTATAGACAAGCATTTTAAGAAGTGTTTGTATTTAAAGTGTAAAAATCATCCTCTGACATCAACTGATATTTCTCTCTCTCTAATTCCTAACAAAGTAATATCATTATGTATGAAAAGCATAAAATATGTGAGAATGTGGATTTTATCAATGAAAAGATGCACAAAAAATTAACTCTGAGGGCGTCAGGGAGACTTACATTTCAGCAGATGCCCAAGCATGACTAAATTGGAATAAATCATCTCACTCCAGCCACCCCATTGTCCCCATACATCTATACAAGGGGAAACCCACAACCAAAACAGACTGAGCTCTTTTTGTATCATACGTTATTGGGAGTTTTGTTGTGTTGACAAGACTGTTGGGTTAGAGTATGACTGTTGTTCTCGCTACTGTCATCTACACAACCTATCATCAGCTTGTGTTGGCATTTTTTACTGACTTGTGTTATCTGATGGGGAGACGGGAATAGGAAAGGAAAATACTCTCATGATGTTTGCTGTGACTACCTTTTTCAGTATCACATAGCCTAACTTTTGTTCATTCTAGGCTTGAGAAACAAATCAAAAGACCAGTTCACACAAAAAAATATGTTGTGCTGATCATGAACCACTCAGCTAGAGGGAAAAGTATTGGGTCCCAAAAGTAAGGTAGCAAAAAATGTGCACAGACTTTTGTTATTCTTCTCCCTGAGACTACTTGACAATAATCATATTATAATAACCATACAATAGAATAGACTAGTGTAGACTAGACTAGACTAGATTAGACTACACTAGAATAAACTTATAGGATAGTCTGTATTGGAAGAGACCCCTGCAATGAGCAGGGAAATCTTCAGCTATATGAGGTTATATATAATCTCCCAAGGTTATTTGGTAGCTAAGGCAATTCCTTTGTCTTTCACTCAATGGTGACCTGCTGCACAAAGCATATCTCCTCCTCCTCACCTATCTTTTTCATTTTGAACCATCATATTTGTTGAAACCAACACAAAGATGACAAATCAGAGGATAAAACTCAACTCCATCATGAAGAAGTAATTGAACAGAGTTGAATGAAAGAAGCCCTGAAGAAGTGGTTGTGTACCTGAAAGCTTCCCTTTTTTCTTTTATTTTTTTACTAATCTATTAATCAGTTGCAATATTAAAAATATTCTCCCTTAATCTAAATCTCATCTTGCTTGTGTCTTAAAACTTCTATGCCTGTAAGAAAACAACTGTCACCATTTACAGCCATCTCAAATGCAGTACCTTATGGCAACTGATGATGTCAGATCGGACCACGTCATCACTTCTCTGTGGGAATAAACATTTGTCCTAAAAAGAATATTTTTTTTACATTCATAGTCCCATTTCATGTGGTACTTGGAGCATGAAATTGCTGAGGCAATCTGCTGGATGATCCTACCAGTTATCTCACCTTCTGCTTGCTCTCATTTTCTTCTTAGCCTTGCAGTAGGACCAATGGTGTACATAGCTAGTCAGGGAGCAATGCAGTCTTCTTTATGCATGCTAGTGGGCACATTAGTTTGCTGTGTTATGTGTGGAGGTCTTCATTTGCAAAGCTGATGGGGTCTTACATATTTTGGCACCAGGAGCTGGTCTGTAAGGATTTCTCAAACAAGTAAAAGTTTCTAAGATGAATAAGGATCTCCAAATACAACTGTTAGACTCACAAAAGACATTTTTTCCATTCTATTTTCAAGGTAATTTTCTTCTGCTTCTTCAGCTGGTCTCTGTTAGCAGCTCCTCTCTCAAATACCCTGTTGTGACAAGACTGTCTCAGTAATTGAACAAGGCTTGACTTTTTCAATAGCACCTACAGTGGCATGGGTTGATGGGAAAGAAAACCTTGTTATTGCCACTGCTGTTTAGTGCAACTTAATACATACCTTGTTCTCTCTCCATTGAGCTGCACTTCTTCATAAAATCATTGGTCTACTCTAATGAATGATCAGAATATGGGGGAAGAAATACACTAAAATGTGTGGTTTTGGCAAGAAACCTAACCCTTCATTCTCTAGTATAGTTACATTTTTCCTTTCCTTTCTCTTTGCAGCAGCCCTCCTTTTGTTTGCTCTCATGCCTTTTCCAGTTTACCACTAGGTATAAAGCCCAGGATTTCGTCCATCTCCTCTTCAAGGCGGTGTTTAGGGTAGGAGATCCGTGCCTTCAAAAATGCACACATTTTGTGACAGAGACATAGCTTTGTCTAGAAAGCACGACACTGCTCTCTCTCTCTCTTGCTGTGTCAAATGAATAATTAATATAGTAAAGTAATTATGTTCAACAGATTTTACCTTCTTGTAATTTGCAACTTTCTCTCCATATTTCTGGAAAGCAAATGACTTAGATTTCCTGTTTTCTTTTACTTTTAACCCATAACTGGCTTACCTGGAATTTCCTTTTTTAAGATTATGTTGCATAGCCATGATATTTTTAAACATTTTAGACTGTAAGCAGCCCTCTACTAAATAATATGTAAAACTATTCCAGTAAATTATGGTTAGGGTAAGAGCAGTTGCAGGGTAACAGGTTTTTGGATTAAAGAAACAATTATTTGTCTGGCATAAATGATGCACATACTGGCTTAATCTGGCAAGAAGATAAACTTAAATATGACATTGATTTCAGTATAGTCTTATTATAAAATTTACAAACTTATTGAAGTAAATAAATATGTACACATTGCCGTTGTTTTCTTGACACATATATATGTACGTGTGTATATGTATTGTGTGGCAGGAGATGCCAAACAAACAAATCTACTCGGTGTTAACACTCTTCACAAATGTACCTGACAAACCAGAAGTTTGGAAATATTGATTGAAAATATTTATAAGTTTCTGTGCAGCCCTGCCTCAAATATGAAAACAAACAAACAAAAAACACCATAAAAAACAAACCCAAACAGCATCTTGAAAAGTCATAAAATATCCCACTGTACTGAGTCAGGATCTCACCCATCTGGGATTTATACCAGGAGATGTTCTTTTCTGGTGTTGCTGTCAACAGAAATGTTTAAATATACCTTCAAGAGCTGAAATATTTTGAAAGAAATTATATTTGCCTTATGTATGCAAGCAACAGTCTGCCTTTAATGAGGTCTTCACTAAAACTAGAACATATATAGTCACCTTAATTTTAAGAGGAAATACATGTGGAAGAAGATGAAGTAAAAGTGTTAGGATCTTTTCTAAAGTGAGCTATTGTTTATTTTTTTCATTCTATTTTGTTCTTTTCTATCCTATTCTCAGAATATAGATTACAAACTAAAATTTTAAAGCATAGTAAGTTGAGTTCTTGTGTTGGAAAAGATAATGGTGTTCACAGTGAAGAAGATGTTGTCATTGTAGCTTAAAGAATACAGTATACTTCTTTTAAACATGAATGAAGAGCACAGATTCATTCTGCTGTAAGGTCTTTATATCATCATCCTCACATAAACCACCTGAACTCCTTCTAGTAGTGCATTGAATTATATGATATTTTATATCACTGTCATATGCAGCTCATTCTTTTTCTCATCTTTTCCCCAGGGAAGAATTGTGCATGCAGTGGTAAGATTTATTTCTTCCACAGAATTTTTTATTGTTTTCAGATTGGAGAAGGCAGGTCAAAGAAAAGTGTTTTGCACTTGGTGATAAAATATGTGTTAGTCCTTCAGATTTATTTTTTTTTCCTTGGGAGTTTGTTCTGTACTCTTGGCTCAATTGCAAAGCAAGTTTTCTCTGTCACTCTCTCGTATTAGCTTTAAGCTAAAAGCTCAGTTTTGCCTGAGGAGTTATTGATCACAGCCTTCATTGAAAGATTTGGCGATAATTCAGCAGTTTCAGACCCAGGCCAAGTAATTGCCACTTTCAAGAAATAAACAGTTCCAGAACTAACCTGAGATAAACTGATGCAGCTCAATAGATTTCAATCATTAATATCAGCTGAGGGTTTGACCTAACTTTAGGAGTATATGAGAGTTCAAAGGTGTGGAAAGCTGTTCTAGCTGCAAATCACTGCAAACCTGTAGTGCTGTTGAATCTCTGTAGTCCTAAACACTGCTAAGATAGTTAAAAATTAACATTTGTCATTAGAACCAAATCCTAAATTTTTCACAAAATAAATTTTTTTAAATCATGAATGATACTTGAATCTGGTTTGATCTTTTGCTATTAATCATACTAGAAACAACAGTCAGTGATAATATGTAATTTTTACTGAGCATGAAATGCAAGGATATCAAATAGCCATAATAACCTATTTTGACTGCAAAGCTTACGAGATCTAATAATTCACTTTTCCCAGGCTGAAATTTCAATCCATCCATCTTTCTCAAAGCAACGTGATACAATATTTAAAAACAATCACACAAAAAACAAAACAAGAAAAAACAACCCACATCCCCCTAAAATAAACAAATAAACCCAACAACAACCACAAGTTAGCAACAGAATGGTTAGTTCTTCATGACTGAATTTCTCAAAGCACAGAATATGAGGTTTCCCCAGCTTTAACATCTCTTTTATGTATAGGTGGCACCTGCGTTGTTAACCCCACCGACCTGTTCTGCTCTGTTCCTGGTCGCTTATCTCTACTCAGCTCCACATCGAAGTACAAAGTGACCATTGCAGAGGTGAAGAGGCGCCTTTCACCACCAGAATGCCTCAATGCTTCCCTCTTAGGAGGTATTTTGAGAAGGTAAGTTGAATGTGAGAGTAAAAAATCCTAGACAGTGATGTATTTTCTCTGATTTTATTTTCTATAAATAGGCTTTGTTCTTTTACCACACTTGGTTAGGTGGTCACAGTTTGGGAAAGCAGGAGATTGATTCTAGGGAAATTTTCAGAAAAGGAGAAAAATGAAGATTGTGTTGATATTTTTCATAAAAAGTTTACATTTTTCGGTTAATTTCTTTTTCTTTTTAACCCACTCAGTTCAGTTAACTCCTCAAAAGATGAGTAAGTGTCACTTTGCCTTGTTTTGGACAAAACAACACCGAAGCTTCAGTGTGTGAAAAATTTCACCAGAGCTACAAATCTGACAATCTTGTTGAGAAACTGCTTAAAAGTAAATTGTTTTACCAAGTATAGTTACAGCTGTCACTCAACAAAGAACTAAAACACAGAGTGTAGGGTTTTCTTTTTCTTCCTTTCTCCTTTGCGTTATCTTTTGAGTACAGAAAAGACAGAACACACTGGTTTTATGTTTGTTGTTTTGAGATACTCAGGAGAAGCAAGTAATTGGATAAAATTTTGCTTCTAACTCTTCACTGACCAGAGTAGACATCTGCAGACAGCAGAAAGGAGGGAAGTGGCAGACTGTGCCTCACATTGCAAGTGGAAAACAAGGAGGCAACTGTAATTCAGCCAGGCATGTGTAAGTCGCAGTGTCCCTTAGGCATCAACTTAGATGGCATAAGCTACTTGAATGCCCTTTGATCAAAGCTAGCTGCAAAGTCATAGGCTATTTCATTGCTGTCGCTGAAGGCCACACGGATGTTCATACTTATACTGAAGGTCTTTTTAACCAACCTGCAATATTCTAAGATATGTAGTAGTCCAAGTGCTGTCTTGAGCCATCTTGCAGTGTAAGGACTATGGATCATAACATTGTTTCAGGGGCATAAGCCCCATTTAGCTGCCTCTATAGACAATGAAACCCAAAATCTACATCCACAAACATATTCCTCTGTTATTGCTTCATCTAGGTGAGGTCTTTAGCTAATAGTCACAGAAATATTAATTTCAAATAATCCTACAGCAGACTTCATCCATACCAGTGCAAGCTATTAAGAATGCTAGGTCATCAACCTGGACATAGGGAGTTATTTCTCTCCTCTGTTAAAATACTAGAATGATCTCCATATGTTTTTGACTCAGACCAAGTATCAATGTTCCAGATCAACCCTGGGCATTGTTCAGGAGTTAGCAAAAGCCAGGGACTAGTTCAGTGAGCAGTTTGGATGTACTGATTCTATCTTATGAAGCAGAGAGTGTTAATTAATATATTTGGTCAAGCTATAACTGTAGGTGTTACAAACAGAGAACAGATTCAAACACTCTGTCATTGGCCAGCAGAGATGTAACACCATCAAACCTTGTGTGTGGTTTGCCTGAGACCAGACAGGGTTGATTTTTCATCCTGACAGCCATCACTGTTTAGGTATTTTTCCAACTAGCATTTTTTCAGGATAATGTGCTCAGAAGACATTTCATGACATACAACGTGGTCAAAATTGTGGTATCCCTTAGTGGGAAAAAATGACCATTCAAATGGTGGTATTCCATATTTGGTTCCTTCTTCTGCCTAAAGAAATTTAAACCTGCACATCTAGTTAGGCATATCTAATACTCAGTAATTGACTATTCTAAGCTGAGGGTCCCTCAATCTCATTTGGGGCTAATTAAATATTTGTTGGACAAAAGCAAAGGCAGTTGTACTGATGGCTCTATTATTTAATGACCAGGTCATTCATTTGGGATGGGAGAGATATGGGTTCCAGCCATTGCTCTATTCAATGTTTAAGCATTTTAGTATTATCTGTTTGCTGCCAGATGGCTGCTGCGTTTGTCTCAAAGTCACAGGTTAATATTCCCTGAGGTTAAGAAAGAAATCGAACTTAAGTCTGCTGCATAAGTGAATATGTCTCAAATGATTCAAACACTGAGGTGTTGAAGAAAAGCAGATGTGGGACGCACCAGGAACCATTTTGTGAGAACAAAGTGATGTTGGCATTTGGGATAGGGGCATAGATATCCAATGATAGCTGGGATTTTAGCTTCAGCATTTCCTGCTGCCTTATCCTTCTTCCTTAGAAGTAGTGGGCTCTTCAGGCTACATTTCTAAATACCCAGGTTTCTACGTAAATTAAAGAGAGATAGCTAGAGCTGAGCTCCACACAAACATCTGCAGTTGATGTCTGGCTCCTTTTATGGTCAGGTGAGAGAGATGAGTAAAGTCCCCTCATTGTAGATGTATGTTTAATATCATTCTAGAAGTGTAAATTTCTTTCTTGATTGCCTTTGGAGCCTGGGGTGGCTAAATCATGTATAAGCAACTGCACAGTCAGTGTTTATATTCTGCGTTTGCATTCCCAGGCTCCATGCTCAAATCAGGATCACGGGTTTTACTAGGTGGAAAGCTGTCTGAAGATCAAATGTCCTTTTGACAGGGGTAAAAATGTCTAATTCTGTCAAAGGACCAATGTGAAAGACTCCCATATTGTGAGCAGGACATTAAGAATAGAGAACTGAAAGATTTTCCATTGATGTCATTAAAGCAGGCATTACCCCACACATTTGTCAATAAGGTGTGTGCAGTTTTTAGACTTAGAAGAACATGGGGGAAAAAAATGCAAAATAAACACAAGTTTCTCACTCCTATTGTTCTCTCATGATAGAGCAAAATCCAAGAATGGAGGACGCTGCTTGCGAGAAAAATTAGACAGACTGGGACTGAATTTGCCTGCAGGAAGAAGAAAAGCAGCAAATGTCACACTCTTGACTTCCTTGGTAGAAGGTAGGGCATATAATATTGTAATACAGTATAAATTTAATTAAAATATTTCCTTGTATGCAACTATTTTCAATCACAGCGTTAAATATAATAATACATATTTTGTACAGAGAGAACTGATTTGCCTAAAGCCACAGACAGAACAAGTGGCAATATGGAAGTTCACTCTGCAACATGCTGGCACCAAGCGAATGGTTTGGTCCTGCAGTCTCCTCAGCATTGATCTGTGCATTTTGTGCTGGGATCTGACTTACCAATCAATGATCCAAATGTTCTTGTGAGAAAGATGTATGTCTCATACCACCTCTACAAGTAGGTTTGTTTATCCTTCTTTTATTTTTTTAACTTGTGAATTTTCTGGAGCTGTTCCAAAACTGTGATGATTTTTTTTTCTCCCATAAGAAAGCATAATATTTAGACAAGCCTTTTCCCTCCCCACACATAAATGAATGAAATCTTCTTTCAGATAAACTCTAGAGAGGTTCAAGAGATACTTCCTTGGCCTTTATTTATTGTTTAAATATCATTCACCAAATACTGCCAGGCTCTTCAAACCTTCAGCTGGGAGATGCAGGTTCAAACCCCTCAGGCAAAGGGAAGAAACTCTACCTGAATCTCTTCTATTCTTGGTGAATCCACTAAGTACTTACTTTGTTGTCTGGATGCAAGTGGCAGCTCTGGGAATTTCAGATCCCTCCTCCTTAATACTGAGAACACTCAGCTCATCCTAAAGGTCAACACCTTCTAGGTTCATAACCTGAAAGAACCATACAGATCTAGGTAAGCAAGCTGAGGTCTCAGCACATATTACCACAGAACCACAGAACTACAGGAAGGTTGAGGCTGGAAGGGACCTCTGGTGATCTTCTAGTCTAATCTTCCTGCTTAAAGCTGTGTCAACTAGAAGAGGTTGCCAGGACCTTGTCTACTGAGGTTTTTATCTCAAAGGATGGAGACTCCACAAGGCAGAAATAGTGCTGAAACTGCACCAATGGAGGTTTTTCAGCATCTAAGAGGGGGGAACCGACCTTCTCAGGGACCACTGAGCACAGAGAATTACAATGGGGCCGCTCTGAAATACAGGTGTGTCCATATCACACCTGCTTGTAATAAAAAGAAAGCTGTAAAGGAGTTACAGTCTTACATAAGGTATCAGTTCACCTTCACAGTCCTGCACACATCTTGGGTCTTAACAGGGAAGAATAAACAGAGCTCTGTGTCTAGCTACTACAAGAGACTGAGAGTGAAGAAGCTTTCTTTCAACTGCTTGTCTTGGATTGATGGCAAAATACCTCTACTGTAAGTTAGAATTAGATTCCTTTTCTCAAAGGACAGAGCTGTGCTTACCTCACTGCCCTTTGCTTAAAGCCAGTAACAAACCTATTATCAAGCCTATGAGATTGCTTTTTGTTTTTGTTTTGGGCTCCTTTACTGTCCAAAACAGTCCTAAAGATATATACTGAGGAGACTGAGCTCATTTTGACAGAGACCTGTTTGCCTAGACATGCTGATAATGAATTATATCTACTGGAATTTTGAGGAAAGACATCACCATGTGCATCAATATTCCAACAGAAAACAATATGAAACTCATTTTCTGTCTACGTAACCAACCCTCTGCCAAGCTCAGCAGTGCTCATTGTTTTTGTAGTAGAAGGTGTCCTCTTTGTACACAGTGCTTCCAAGTACTTATTACTTCCAAGTGGTACTAACTTGTAGCACTGTTACTGCAAGAAAACTCATCCCTCAATGGCTCCTGCTGCTGGAATAGGCAGAAATGGAAAGACACAGGCTTATTCCATATTTCAGAGGACATGAAGAAAATAACCTTCGCTTTTTCTGTGTGATGGCAATAGAAAAATTGACATCATGACTTATTCGTCTTATTAAATCCCTAAATACTACATGCACTAACATTAAGATTCAAGACTGTGTCACTCTTGATTACTTTAGATGGTTCTACATTTATTATTACAAAAGTTCTTATGAGTCATTGATGTATGGAAGCCTTTATTATTTCTATATGGTAGAAATGTGCTCAACATCTTGATTGTCTCTTTGAGGAAAGAAAAGACAAAATTAATTATATGGTGATTAGGTATATTGACCAAAACCATCTCAAAAGTTTCTAGCATGACTAATACATTTCTTCCTATAAAATAGACTAAAATCATTGACTTTTGGGGGTACTGCTAAGTTCAGCAGAGGAACTGTAATAAACTTCTAGGCTGTTGTGGTCATGTGAAGATCCGTTATGAAAATTATTGGGCCCCCTCCCTTTTCTTTTTCCTGCAAACTTACCTCTTTGGGGATTCAGCATGGCTGCTGGGTGTGTACTGTTACTCTTGGTTTGGTCAAGTTGCACTTTTAGTGTCTTTGGTAGGGATTTCTGGGGCCCAATGTAGGAATTGTTTGACATATCAGCTCTGGTTTTTACGTTGCCAGTCACATAAATCAGCACAATGGGTGGAAAGAGACTGGAAGAATGAAGTCCTCATTGCAAGTCTCCGCAGCAGTATGGGAACTATTTTTGCACAACCTATAGGTGAGGGATGCCCTCTAGCGCCTAGATTAGGTGAAGGGAAAGGTCATTTTTCTTACCAGGTCTAATAGGAAAATACCTACGTCTTAGATAAAACCATAAAGGCTCCTCCATTAAATACTAGCATTGCCAGGGCTAAGCTTTACGGGTGGCTCAAAGGAGTCAAAGGCCTCCCCCCTGGGCACAAGAAAGAATGTGAGGAGAGGTGTCCCCTTCTGTTTGGACAGGTCATAGCATAAATGTCATTGCAGATGCAGGTAAAAGCAATGCATGAATGACTTTAAAACCATAAGATTTTTACACACACATAAACAAACAAACAAACAAAAAAAACCAACAGAAAACAGAAAAAAATAACCAGAAAAAAAATGGAATCTGTTTTCCTGTCAAACCTAATTAAGACACTAAATTTTCTAGACAATTGATGTCATTTATCATTTTCAGACCAAAACACTAAGGAAAAATAAGTCAAAAATTACTTTTTTCACCCTGCTATCAACTGTCACACTTCTCCCCCACCAGCCTTTGTTTAACTATCCTTCCACATGTTCCTCCTCCCTTCTCACCCTACAAATATAAAAAAAAAATCCACCTTCTGCTTATCCCTCCTACCCCTGGATAGCATTTCTGCTGCGTAGAGCATCCGGAGGAGGCAAAGCAGAGGAGAGTAGGAGGTTCAGATGCTGAATGTCCCTCTCCTGGGACACAACTCTCGCCTTCATTCTGCATAGGAGCATCTCTCACACTTGTTAGACTCAGGAGACATGCATACTGCTCTTTGCACCTGCCCACAGAAACCTGTCAAGGTACATGGCTGGCCTCTCCACTCAGGCTTTCCAGAGCTGTCTTTGCCAATTCAGTTTCAGCAATTGTCCTTTACCATCATGCAAAGTTCCCTGGACAATTGTCAAATCATATAGGAAACACAGCACTGTCTATAGCTACAAAGCCGTGTGCTGGGAGAGTCAGTAATCCCCAATACCTATTCTTTGTCTCTGCAGGAGAGAAGAACTGAGGATATTGCATGTAGGGAATTTGCTTTGAGATTGGAACAAGGCAACTGGCTATTACATACAGGGATTTTAGGAGTTTCTACTTTTAGTATGACTCCTCCCTGATGTAAATAATAACTAGGCAGAAGGCAAATCTAAGATTAAAAAAGACGAGGTTAGTTTCTTCCACATTTCCAACATTTCCACATTCTACCCTGTAATAAATATTTACCCAAATTATGATGTAGACAAAGAAAGAACATCTTTTATGACATTTTGTACAAATTACTTTACCCCACCAAGCAGGTGTATTTCCTCCTATACAGTAATACAAGGAACATCTATTCAGGGTGATTGATGAAAAAATAATATGTATAGAAATATATCATTATCCACCAAATGACCATTTGGTCCAGGTTCAAAATTACATCAATGAAATATGACAAATAGTGTTCTGTAGAGTGTTTTCATGTCCAGATTTGGTTTTCTACTTAGAATTTGATATTGTAGTTTGGAATGCCTACTCCTTATATCACGTAGAAGTGCATACTTATATGGATAAATATGCATAGCTCTAATGTGCAGTCATAAATACATCAGCTTTCCATTTCCAGTAAAAATACATTTAAAAATACATTTAAAATATTATTTTTATTATTTCACAAGCACAATAGCTATATTTTTATCTATCTATATCCACAAGCAGATAAGACATTTTATTTCTTTTTGTTCATGACTTGACCTCCTCATAAACCGTTAGTGCTCAATCACAATCATGGCTCCAGGTAAAATGGACAAGTTTTATAGTTTTGTATAATTTTCTCAGATCAGCAAAACCGTTTAGTGTCAGTTTCTCAGCTCTAGTAAATAATACACACCATCTTTGTAAAGGTAACTTTGAATGAAAATTCATATTTTCATTCCCCCTTTTTTTACATTAAGTGCAAACATAAATATTTCAGACAGTTTGTTGCTGATCCTATTACATCAATGCCTACAGTTCATCACATAAAAGTTTTGCTCTCTTGAAGAAAGCAGTAATTTCCAATGGCTAAGTATTTAAATTCCTTGCTAACTTCATTCTTTATTACTTGGGTTTGACTGGGATCAGGACAGAGCTGTCTGAAGAACAGTAGTTCCAGCTGATGACAGCTTCAAACAGTTGGATTTTTATCTTCTTTCCATGCTGCTATGAAAACAAACCTATCAAGTGTTTTAATAGAGTTTGCTCAAAAGCAAAACCTGGTGGTTTTCTGCAATTGATTTACTCTGTAAGTTTTTATTTAAGGAAGAGTAAAATCATAGTAAAAATGGAAATTTTGAAATTGAAATTTTGAACCATCTTTACAGAAATTTAAATGCCATGGTCTCTTCATGGACAAGAAAGGGTACAGATTCGTACCCTTTCTCGTTCATAAAAAACTCTGGGATATATTTTTTTAAATACAAAACTGGCAGCCAGTTATATGCTTTTTTATTCTGAGTCACTGTTAACACACCACTGAAAACTACTTTAATTTCACTGAATATTATATTACTTTTCCAGAAGCTGTAAACTAAGTGGAAATCATATCTCCTTCCAACTCAGAAATAGTGGTTGCTTGTTAACTGCTTATTCATTTGGGGCTTATTCATACTGGAAATCATGTTTAAAAAAAAACCAATAATGCAGATGATTTTGTGTATAATCTTAATTTTTTTCCGTAAAATTGGTTACAGCTGCCAAGTTTGTTGATGGCTAGTATCAGCAAATTCCCTGGAGCAGTGCATGTATTTTACTTGTACTTGGATCCAGTTAGGTGAGATAAATACAGAATAAAATATTTGTGGAAATTTAATGTCTTTTCTCTGGTAAAAACTCCAGTGATAGAAGGGGAGACAATAAACACTGAAAAGATGGAGAATAGAGTCATTAATGGAGGTCTTTATGTCTCACGCTGCCCCTGCACATGACCACTGCTCCCATGGAAGTTTCCAGCTTCCTTCGCTTGCACAGGTCTGTGCAGAGCAGACTCAGTCTTGCTGGGGATGGGATGTATTTCATCGTCTCTGTTGTAGCTGTATCCATCCTCTCATATCACATTGTAGCCAGCAGGGAGAAATCAGCACTTCTGGCTGATTAACAATTGAATTAAATTGAAATAATAATTAAACATTTGATCAGGCTCCTCAGAAAAGCTGTGGAATCTCCATGTCTAGAAATATTCAAGATCGGGTTTGAAAAGGCCATGAATAACCTAATCTAAGACCATGCTTTCAGCAGAACATAATATCCTGAGTTCCCTTCTAACCTGGACTTTTCTGTAATTCTTCTGATCCAGTTTTGCCTCCTACTTTAGTATGGCATGATACATGCTTCAAAAGTTAGTTTGTCTCCACTGACCTGAAAGTATTAGATCAGACATCAATATCGGCATTTAATCAGATGAATTGTACTGTACATATTCCCAGAGGGAAGTGTTCCAGGTCCTGCATCCCTCTTAACTGTTCACCTGGAGCATTAGGCTGGTCTCCAAACAGCCAGGATCCAATTCCACTTCACATGATTGCAACCAAATACACAATT
Organism: Melopsittacus undulatus; assembly: GCF_012275295.1. Lineage (NCBI taxonomy): Eukaryota > Metazoa > Chordata > Aves > Psittaciformes > Psittaculidae > Melopsittacus > Melopsittacus undulatus. Next base: position 17,365,770 of record NC_047529.1, on the reverse strand, counting down.
CTGAAATAAATAAAATAATTAATAAAATAATAAATAAAATAGCAACAACACCTAACCCTAAAACTATTCTTGAGCACATTTCTGTTAAATCACTCATGCAGATGTGCTTCAACATACACTTCAGGTACCTGACCTATTTCTACGATGAGATGAGAGCAAGTATCATCTGGAAGTGCCTATTTCCCACCAGGAAAAGACTAATTTATGCACAAGTGTGCACACTCCAGGCAGCTGTGTTCAATCATATGAATTCCACACCATGGCTGGCAGAGTCATAGCATGCATGCCAGAGAAAACCCTAACACAAAATTCTGGGTTCTCTAAGCTGGTGGAGAGGGGCAGGTTCTTCTAGAGGCACTTGGCACCCAGCATGGAGTTGGGTTATGGTGTATGGTGTAGTAAGGTAGAGGTGCTCAGTGCCATCCCTGTCACAATCTTCTCACAAAGCCTAATCAAACCACAGACTTCCTTTGCGTTGATTTCGCCACCTATAAAACAGCAACTGTGATCTTCATTGTCATCCCTTTTTGTCTTGTCTGATCAACTTTGATGGTAATCATTTTGGAAGCAGGATTATTTCTTGTGCTTTATTTTGAGGCCTGCTTATCTTTAATATGGGACACTTGTATTGTGCCTGCTGGCTTAACACCCAAGCAAATATGCTGAAATGTACATTATCCCCACAGGTCTATTCTACAGAAGGTTATTATCTGAGATCTTCAGAGATCTTTATTCCTACCTTTCATAATTTCCATGCCTTAAATATCAATCATGAAATGGGCTTACAAAACTTGAGCAGCTGCCCAGTACTCACTGTTAGCAAAGGAGGAGATAAACCCAAGTGTCTTGACTGGTATATTTTCCTGAGAGGAACACCCTTCCTATCTTCTGGCTGCCACCATCTGATGACTAAGCAAGAGCAGGCCAAATGGGCTCAAATCTGTAACAGATTGGGAATGAATGTCTACAAAAGTGGTTTGTTATTGCTTGGGTTTTTTGGCTTTTTTTAAGACTGGAAAACATTCTGCAACCATAATAACAGTAATAACCCTAAAACCTGACTGACCTGTTTTGTTTAACTACAGGGGAAGCATTACATTTGGCCAGAGATTTCGGCTACACCTGTGAAACAGAGTTCCCTGCCAAGGCGGTAGGAGAGCACATTGCCAGACAGCACATGGAACAGAAAGAGCAGACAGCGAGGAAAAAGATGATCCTAGCAACAAAGTAAGAAGGGAAGGGAAACTAAAAAAGAAATCTGGCTGTCACTTCTCCATTTTGGATCTGGGGGCTGGGGGAGGGAGGAGTGGGAGTGTGGAGCTGGGATTGCAGTAACTGCTATCACAACAGTAGTCACTGACAGCAAGTGAGAGCAATCTTCTTTAGAGATGCTGTAAGAGGAACCTTCTTTACTGCAATGAGGTTTCAGTGGCTGTGCTCTCATGGCCTGTGGTTAAAGGGGCATGTACATCTCAAATGCTTTGGTTTAGATGAAAGGAGGGTATACTATTACGTGCTACAATCTATAAGCACAGAGACCAGCTTTGTCTCCTGTTTACGTGTGACCGGGAGATCTAACTTCTACTAAAGTGCTAGTTACTGTGGGATAATTATCATTAGTCTTCTGGAGAGAGCTAGTTTGCACAGAGATAGATGCTTTTTGGATGGAAATTGCAAGAGTTCCCCTTAAGTCAAAGGCCCTGTAACAACGTACACCATCAGGGGAGCTTTGCTAAAGCCACTAAAGACAAATGAAGACACCTGACTTTAAACAAACCACTCACCTCCCTGAAGCAGTATCATCATGTTAGAATAACATTTCATCTAGGTTAATTAGCCTTCATGAGCCATGGGAAACAAGGATAAATAGTAAGTAGGGAACAATGCAGAGCTACACTAGGTGTACAGTTTATCTGTCTGGTGTAACCATGAACATATACATACTCTTCTTACGCCTACTGCAGTGTCACACAGGCAAGAGAGCTGAGGCCAGGCGCCAGAGCTGTCAAACCACCATCCCAGTGGTGGAAACATTGGGAAATCATGCATGCTGGGATATATCCAACAGAGAGCAATCACCCTTTATTAGGGGAGAAGACTGACCAGCAACAGGGCTATCCTTTGTATTCCAATGCCCTTCTGCTTTGCCAGGATTTCTGGCCTTTGTGTCCCTCTCGCATCCAGAACTCTTTGCCCTGAACATGATCCAGGGACAACATGAATTGAAACATCTCAGACTTGTGAATTTGGTGAATATAGCCTATGATCCTTCCCTGGGGTAATAAACTGAGCACCACGTGGCTTAGGGGTGATTAATTTAATCACTTGTAGCTTAAAAGGAATAATATAAGTGGAACATGATCTTATTCTTACCTATACCCACATTTGTTTTAAGGGCATGAGGAGTTTCAGAGACATGAGAATAAACCAGCTGGCAAGAAGCAACGCCTCTCTGCAAGCTCTGTCTTCCTACTGCTGTATAGGCCATTAACAATCTGCACCCCTGCCTATGTAAATGCTGGTTGTACTGCTGGGCAGCACAGCCTAAACAAGAGTTAAGATTGCAAGTTGCCCCCATTGGAAGATTTTCTCACCTATAAATTGTTACTCAACCCCTTCTTTTCTGCCTCTAGTGAGATCTTATTCCCATAGGTTGCAATAATCAGTGGGTAGCTATTATATCCTGCCTCCAAAGGCTGCTCCATTGAGGGAGTCTCACTACTCGTTCTCACCATTCCATACCTACTTTCTCCCCCTCTTTTACTGCTGAGATGGTGAGTTGTGGGCATACATTACTCCTAACCCACATGAATTTTGGGCTTGTTATCCTGCACTTGTAAGGAACAAAATTACTTTTTCTCCATTTATTCAGTTTAAAACACCAGATAAATTGATCAGAGAGATCTGTTGATAGTATGAAGGTAGGCCATATCCTACTCTAATCAGAGTGCTTGTAACAGGAACAGATGGGTCGATGTGTGTGCTACTACTGCCCTCTTCTGACTGGAAGGAGAACAGTAATTCAGAGGCTAGTCCTGCCCAGGTACTACAAGAGACGCTGGTCCATAGTATCATAATATTAGCATTATATTTCCCGCCATGCTTCCATGTATCTGCTTGTAGGTGCTCCAAACATCTGTCAGGAATATCAAATATTCACTAGGCACGTACAAGCTCTAGATTTATAATTTCTGTAATTGTGCACCTGTCCTGCATCATGTGCTTGTGAGATAGGACACCAGAAAAAGTGGTGGATTGTTGTGCTGCCACCAAAATCAACACTGAAATTACAGGGTGGTAAAATCACCCATGACAAGCTTTGCCTATGGAAAGAACTTGACTACCACCACCTCTGCGCATTGCCATCGTCCACTCTAAGTCAGAGCCAGAAGCCCATAGAAGTGTGCCTTTGGTAACACTGGTGAGATCTTGCACATGTGGGGTCTTGAGGAAAAATAAGGGAAAAGAACAATGTTATTTCCACAATTCCTATTACATAGATGAAATTCCATTCTGGATTCAGACATCCAACTTCAGAGGCTTAATTCAGTTGCCCAGACATAGGTACCTACTGCCATTTGAGAGAAACTGTGTTATCCAGGTTGGTTACCAGCTGCTGCTCCAGATCTCTTTTTCTCTACCAGTGATTATGGATGTCTCGGGCAACACATATCTAGGCGGGGGTAGCTAAGAGCTCTATTAGCTCTTAGTGTCTAGAATGCAGAGGTCTCTTTTGTCCAGTAAGAGCTCACAGTGCTATCCAAGCCATCTGTATATACCTTGTGATGAAGAAATCCACCCTCTGAAATATTTCAGTTGCCATGCACAGAACTGTGGCCTACAAGCTAGTGAAAGCTAAAGACTGCTACTTTAGATACCAGTAACCCTCTTTAACACGGGGAGGCTCTCTTTAGTGCCCTGCTCAACTCTGCCTGGTCTGAGGCTATGCTGATAGTAATACAATAATTGAAATCAGGACCATTTTTTACCATGGAACAAGTCATATTCATTATGTTAAACTGCCTGACCTTCCAAAACTATCTCTTGGAAATGGTCTCTCATGTTCGCTAACTCAGGACCTGCCTAGGATAGTATTAGTTGATGCAAGAAGTTGGTGGCATGGCCTATTCTAACAATCTGATAGTCTAGACAATGGAGCCTTACCTGACAATTGTAATGAGAAGAAGAGATAATTCTGCTCTGTAGCCAGTACAGAACACTGAATACAAGAGACAACAAAGGCAGGATGAGAGTGAAGCAAGCTTTGGTTAAGAGCTTACAGGACAAGAAAGGGGTTAGCAAAGGGATAATGGAAGAAGCTGGTCTCCTATGACTCTCCTTTCCATTCACCTCCTTTGACAAAGTAAATGATTGTCTGGGCACTTCAGAGCAAGATGCTTCAAAACAAAGACTGAATTGTCATAATTCTAGTCAAAGGGTGCTGATACTGGCTTGTTAACCCTGGACTCTTTAGAAAGGTTTCAGGACATATCTATGTAATTCGCACTTAAACGAAAAATAAAAAAAAGGAACCTGATTCCTGATGGTCTTTTACCACGGGCTAGTTCACCTTGCAGAGATGTGGGAGACCCTGAATGACTTTACAATTGGAGACTGAACTTGTTCAGGTTGCAGCTAGGACAGGTGCAGAACTGCTGAAGGCTGCTTCAATAATTCCACTTGGTGGAGAGGTACATTGTCCTGTGGGAAACATCAGAGTATTACAGCACAAGGCCTTCCACATGAGACAGAGGGACAGATACACACATATTTACACAGACCAAAACAGAACAGTGTGAATAACAGTTTTATGTGGGATTACTTACAGCCAGTACAGAGTAATCAAAATCTAGCTCATGACACTATGTGCTCAGTTTTATGAAAAGTAGCTCTGCAACTAGACACACAGGACTTGCATCTCACTGATGTCTGGTCTTTGGGTGCCTGGCAACTCTGCCACGTTTGCAGTATATGAGACTCATGAGCACACATTTACCCCACTCGTACTCACCACAAGGCATTTGCTTTAGCAACTTCTAGAGATAGGATCATGGATTAGATGGGTTCTTGTGATCCAATACAGATTTTTTATCTTTTTCTGATTATATACAGGAATATCTGACCATCTATCACAAATAATTGGGCACCTCCCTTGCTGGAGTGACCAAGACTTTTCTTATTAATCTGTGGTTTCTAAAACAGCATAACCACCTTTGTTTTTTCAAAATCACAGTCCAACTCAGTAAATAATTGTCAGCCACTCTCCCTGTCATTACCCCAGGTGATGTTTTATTGCTAGTGGAGGCTCTGAGACACCACTTTACCTATAAATCTCCTTGAAAAAAAAGTAGGTTACTGCCTTTTGCAGGTTTTCATGTATAATAAAAAAAGTTTTTTCTTTTCTTTCAATCTGCCATCATTCGGTAAAGACTTTTGACATGTGAAGATAGAAAGGAACTTAATTGTGCACTTGGCTCTGACACTTTCCTTTGTCAAAATGCAAGAACTTCTAAGATTAACTTTTTCAACAGGTAGAAAGTAGAGGTTGGAGGAAGGAGAGAAGAGCAGTGCTGACAGGGCCAACTGGGGATAGCAGATTGTTTAGAAGCCAAAATGACTGACTGTTTTCATTTGTTGAAAGGAACTGTTTTTCCTCTAAGGACCTGATTTATTAAAACTGTATGCTGCATTTACATACATTTCTGCTGAATACCTCTCTTTGCCTGAAAGGTTAAGATGATGCTCTCTTTGCAAGCAGTCAGTATCTAGGTCCATACAGATGACAAGTGCTTACAGAAATCAGGCTTGGATGAAGTCCAGCAGCACAATAGGAAATAGTGGTTTATATCTCCTTTCCTCTCAGTCAAGAGATAGTTGTGGTATCCACAATCTATGTCAACAACTTGCACAACAGTGATAAAATTCAGAGTAGAAAAAGGTTAGTATAGTTTCCTTGCTTGACAATAGAGAACCTTCTAAAGATCAAGCAGCTGAGTTTACCTACTTATTTTTTGTTATGCCCCTGTCCCAAAGGACAAGAGTTATAAGGTGACAATGAACTTAAAATTTATGCAGGACCAGATGTGCAAAGTCTTCTAACAGAAATTGTGGACAACAGAGATATTCTTTAGTATTAGAAACTGCCCACACACACAGTGATTGCATCTGTGCTAACAAAGGAAACTATTCACACACTGAGTCATGAAATTGCAATTGTCTCTCTTATTAAAGTGTTAGAATGGTTTCTTGAACTCTCCCGAATATCTTCTGGGCATGTTCTGGGAGATAGCATACACCAGATTCCATTCTGAGGAAGCTGCCCTGTTTAGGAGGCTAGGGGAACATAACTATTCAGACCTTACCAGATGATGACAAGTTACATGAGGTTATGAGAATGATGCCTGGCACTGTATAGTTTACAACGCAGATAAGTGTCCTGATCATCTGGTGGGAATAATGTCCTCCTGGCTTTACACCAAGTGCCTGTATTTCCAATACAGTCAATGGAAAATGATATGCTCATTTGGAGAAGTCCTGAGACGGAGATCCAGTTTTAATTAACTGTATCATAAACCAATTGAAAGTAAGTGGTGTCTCTGTTTATCCATGGTCCAGATAGTAGTCTTCTGAGAACATGCACTAAATAGAGCTGATCTGGTTTCTTTTTTGAAAAGCACAGTAGTAAAATATTCCTAGACTAATTTGCAAACTGGTCCAACACAACAATATTACAAGAATGAAAAGGCCATATTTTCAGGTCTCTTCTAGCATAAGGTCCTATACAGTGGTATCCCATGGGATATTTTTAAGCCCCAAGTGCTGACACACCCTGAGAGGTCTAAGGTAAGGCCCAAGAAGAAGAGAGAAGACAGCAAGGCCATTCATACTTACCAAAGAAGTTGGGCCACTAGGCTGGTAGAACACCAGGCAAGACAGAGCCCAAGGTCCCATTGCAAGATGCTAAACTGTGGTCCAAGGTCCTATCTTCTGAAAGAGTGTATTGCCCTGTAAATGATCACTGAGAAAAAGTGGAGACGATGGGTTTTTCCTCATGTGCCTGTCTGTTATGTAAGTGCTGCCAGCTGAGTCATTGAGCTCCTCACCAGAAAGGAAGAGTCAGTGACAGGTACAAGTCCTCTGGACTGCTGTAGACACCTACTTCAGGCTGCCTGATGTGTGGTAGAAATATAGAACAATTTAACTAATGTTTCAATAGGAAATTTAAATACTGTTGCTGGATTTAATTCTCAATCTGGGAAGACCTATGGGAGAGGTCTCAGTTGAGAATCCATCAGTTCTGTCACAGGCTCTACAAAGAAGCAGCATATGGTCAGAAATGGAAACTGGGAGAGCAAAGGTAGCATTTTCCTTCACAACTCCTAGTGTTCCACTTGTGTTAAGAATTAGGGGGTTAGGAAACAAGTCCAAAATGGCCAGGACTTCTACTTGCAGATAAACCAGAGCAGACAAGCAACTATACAAGTAGTGTATTTACACAGCATCTTCAGGCATGTTCTAATGCTACGTTATCATTTTCTTTAACCATAACCCTGGCTTCTAACACAGGTGAGCTTAGTCAGGCTTAACACTACCAAACTGAGTCCAGTTCAGGACAGAAATCATGTTTTAAAATGTCAGTGTTAATATCATTCCAGAGGGCAACTATTCCTGTTCAAGACATTCTGTATGTTGCTGGCTCTGAGAACTTGGGGCAGAGAACCAAAAGGGAGATTTGTTTGCCTTTAATTTCTTTAACAACACAGCTGCCAAACATTTCTGTTATGAATGAGATCATTCAGGATGAGGTGACAGTGTTATGGGAATCAGTTTTATGGAAAGGACTACATTTGTCTTATTTAAGAATTTCCACTTTCCTTTTAGACAAATATGTAAAGAATTCCAGGACCTCCTAAGTCAAGACAGATCACCCCTTGGATCCTCCAGACCAACTCCAATATTAGACCTCGACATCCAGAGACATTTAACACATTTCAGGTATGATTTTGAAAGAGGAACAATTAACTAAAATCCATAATTTTGATAAAGACTACGTATGATGTTATAGTGGTATTTGTTCCCTTAGCTAGGAACTTAACTAGACTATAATGTCCATAATACCTCTGTTCTCTGTGCCTATTAAAAGCATGTGTTTGTCCCGCAATATAGGTTAGGTTAGTTGCATTCACCCTGCTTCCAGGACCACAGTCTGAGTTTTCATAAGTAGTTTTCTACATCTCCTGGCCAGATCTGCCCATCTGTCCAGAAAGTTGTCTTGCCCTGTATATGAGCCAAATCACTAAGTAACAAAGTGGATGGTCCAGAAATGTAGAAACTGAAGTCCAGAGCCAAAGTGACAATATAGATGAATGAAAGTAGCAATAAAAGGAGGAACAGTTAGGCTGCACCTTTACCAATTAATTAAATAGTTCCAGAGCCTCCTCTATGCTACTGAGACCATTTGACATCATCTTACTGTGATCACAGTATTAACTTTTCAGTATCCAAAGCAGACTGTCCTCAAAGTACGCTACCTACTGGAACAGTTTTACTGCACTAATTGAACAACTACTGACTACAGACAACACCCTGGAAAGGTGTAGGAGAATGCAAGCTGGCTGAGACTAGAAAGCCAGAGACTCAGTTTCTGGGCCCATGCCATAGCAATGTTTAATTTACTGGTGTAGACAGCCCAAGAAGCCATTATGAAGACAAGGACCAAACTTCATCAGAATTTTGTCTAAGTTATGGATAAAAATGTATAGATGGTTTGAGATCAGACAGATTTATTAGCCCAGGAGTTGCTGTATAATTTCACATTTTTGCGTTAGGCAATGTACTAGATACAGCCAAGAGTGAGATTGCAACTTCCAGAGGGACACTTTGAAATTGTGGGGTCATCTAAGATTATTATCAAAGATAAGCTTGATGAAGCATCCTACAGGTTCACACCACAAAGGGGAATACATGACTAGCTCAGGCTGCAGATTTTATTTTTTTTTCTAGCAATTAGCTGATATGTGAAATAATCAACATGTAAAGAACTGTTCCAGAGAGTTGTTTACAGATCATAACACCAAACAAGTTCATTAGGCCTATAAAGGCTTAGAATGATGTTCCATATTCTTTGCTACAGCCAGCTGAGACACTCTTCATTTGTTGGGTGGACAAAACAATTTTGGACCCCAAAATCCAAATGTCTTTTAATTATGATTCAGGTAGAGTATGAAGCACCCAGTATCATGTGGTATGATACCTAAAGTTTAGTTCCTCCAACTTTGAATGGATTACAAAATACCAATACCCACCATCCCACTTCTTTCATCTATGTGTCAGGGTGGGGAGAGGCAACAGCAGTGCCTGGTCTGCAGATGCACACATTCCTGCTTATTCTAACACATACTGGTATGCATCCTATGTGTATGCAAACATACCTAGAAACCCCACTTCTGTTCCCATGTGGTGATGTGCACATACACGTGCATACCACTTTTGTCTATGTATGCTTTCCCTTATACACACACACCCTAATACCTAACTACACTGTCACATCAAGAGAGACATACTTATTTATATAGGCTACTCATAGAGTGAATTTAATAGGTTACCTAAGCTTGTGGAAAAATAGGTAATTCCCCAATGTATGCACAAAAAGTAAACGTGATACAAGGTAGCTAATCCACAAGGATTCCTGTGTTTAAAGAAATAGCAGTCAGGATAAAATGCTGAAGGCTTCAACTACAAAAGCTGTCAACTGGTACAGCTCCCATCCTTCTTTCTCTGCTATATTTCAGTAGGTTGAAGTACAAAGCTTCTGTAGGCAGCTCCTGGATCATTTCAGTACTTTCTTTCCTGCCTGCAATAGGAAATAAGTGTTGGACTGAAAATCGGCACCTAGAAGAGCACAGGTCTTGATCCTACAAAGATACTTCCCTGGGCTTAAATCAGACAGCCTTCTCTGATTGTGTTTAATGAATGATGAGTACTGCCAGACCCACAGGCTGAGCTGAGACCATATTCCTTTTCCATCTGTAGCAGAGAAGTTGAGGTCAGATCCAGATTCAGACCCAGACTTCCAATGCTACTCGTCTACTTGTTTCAGCCATGTGTGTACCTTCTGCTGTACATGCATCTTGCCTGTATAGCCCAAGAAATCTGCATTACAGTTAAGCAGACATCTATATTTGTGTAACTTGAAATTCTCTCTAAACTCTAGTGACTGAGCAGTGTGGTCTAGATCTTCAGCTGAACAGGAGCTTAGCCAATCAGTACACATTAGACACTTGTATTGTAAATAGCTAAAGCTAGCATAGACTAAAACATCGCTATTCCCATCCACTGAATCTGGCAGCCTTCACAGCTAAATCATCTAAAGCCCTCTTATGACTACTTGCTTTCTTGAGATTAAGTATCACAGAAGGCAGTTAAGTCTGTCACAGATGCCAGAGAAGATACAAGAATGCAATTCACCATGTTTTCAGGAGCATTAACTATTTTCCAAGTCAAGTTTTCAACACAGAAAACAGTGCTTCTGACTCATCACTTGGTTTCTCTGTGTTTCTCTGGGGGATGAACCTCAGACTGAACCAACCTCTGTCACAGGAAATTTGTACCTGATCAGCTGGGATGAGGGAAAATTGTTGATACCCCAACACACTTAGAAAGTTCTTGTAACCTAGGAACATGCTCACTGCTGTCTGAGGTACAGCACAGCCTCCTACTGGTCACAAGCAGAAATAGTCAGAAATCACTTAAAAAGATGTTGAAAGCATCTGCCTAACAATCCATATGCCTAACAATAAGAATTCAAATATTCCTAGTACATTGGCTTCCACATCCCTGATCATAGGACCCAATCGCAGATTCCACCTAAGACTGGATTTCCAAAAGAGCAGGTTGTCCTTATTTATTACAGTGAAATGAACATGATCATGTATCTATAGATATAAAAAGCTGTCCAACTGTATGCCAGAGAGGATTTGACCTTCATACCATAGTCATTGTCAAATACTCTGATGACATCTACATGAATCAGAGCCTAAAATTGGACTGTCTTAGTAAGTAGCTCATCCTGATAATACATATGAAATTAATGTTATTTATGACCAAAATGTCCAAGAGTTGTTGATGCTCTACAACTGCATCTTGCAGAGGAGATATAAATCTGAAACAATTACTCCATATAGTCATCACAAATTTTTTAACATGCCTTTTCAATAGTGAAATTTTCATCTTCTTTTCTAGCTGTATTCCAGAACTGTGTGCTTTCTCACAACAAATTCTTTGTCTTTTTGCTACATAAGTCTCTAGATTGGGAGGGGGCCAAAATATCACATTTGGCAAGGACAAAGCATAGTCTTTTACTGGAATCTCTGACTAGGTTTTGTGAAATTTTTTAGCATAAATATAGCATTTTTTTCAAAATTATGATATTATGCAAGAAGAACTGATTTTTTTTATCATGGGAAGTCTCATATAGTTTTAGACAGATTTAATATAACAAGAAGAGGTTCAGAAGTTCTGCCTTGTAGACTATAATAATCAAGGTAGCAAAGAAACCACAAGATGAAAAGTTGTTATTTTATACACATATGTATATGCTTATGCAATATGAGGCAAAAAATCATGACCAGAAAAATTTAGAGGAGTCACACATATCTTTATTATTAGAATAAGTTCTAAGATAATAAAAGACTTTCTGAAGAGCTGTAACAACCAATACCTACAGCAGAATCCAACTTCTACTACCTTGGGGTAAAAGGGAGTTTTCTTTAAGAATAAATTATCCTACAGCTAGTAAGTGTAGAGTTATGTGCTACACTTGTTCTTGATGTTACTTCTCAACATTAATAATTAAGACCAGGATTCACAGACTGGCACAAATCAGATGGAAGCAGTGTTTCCCATTTCCTCTGTTTTAAATCTTCAAGCTCACATTTCTCTGAAGTTTTTTGACTCAGCTCCAATTCATCAAGATCTGTAAACATGTGTCCAACCTGAAGTACAGGATAGTCCCCTTGAAGGGATCAAAATTGCTGGGTTTGCTCAACCTACTCAAAGTTCATACAAAGGATAAAACAATGGAAATCTTCAAAGGAATTGCCAGTGAGCCTGACAACTGCTGAGTTGTGCACAACTTTAACACATAAGCAAAAAAACAGAGGCTCTTCTATACCTGTGGTACAACCATGTTTGTGCAGCTGCTCTGAGATGTCCATTTGACCTGAATACAGAAAACTCAATTCTGCATGAAGAATGAATTCCCAATATTGTTTAACCATGAACTGACAATTCCATAGACCCTTACATTTTTATTAGCAACTATTGTGCAGTACCTCAGCAGGGGTAGTATTATGTATGCTTTATTCAAGATTTCTGGCCTGAAAGCCACCACTTAAGCTACCCTGTTCCTGGATTCTGAAGACAGAATCAGCACTAAAACACAGAGCAAAAAAAAACACCCTGGAAAAAATGCTGAGACATTTTGTCCGGGTATATGAGTGTCTCTGTTGTTCTCTAAAAGCCCATCTGTGTAAATGCTTTTATGAGTATACTACAGTATAGAGAGAAGTCAGCACATCAGTATTAAAAAAGAACACAAAAGTTTCTATAGCTTTAACAAGAGGAACCTCTTTCTCTCATCCTTTGCTTTCAAAATGGAGTGAGCATCAGGAAAAGAAAAGACTGAGAGGGACAGCAAAAGAAAGAAAGATAAGGAAAACATGAGAAAAAGAAAATATTTAAATAAACCTTAGTTTCTTTTTTTAGAATGCCCTTTATTACTTACAACGCAGAGGTCTTTTCCCCAAAGCCCCATAGAATCATGAGAGACTTCTGTGTACATATGCATGCATCTGTGTATGCAAGAGGGAAAAGCTGGGGGTTTAATATCTTCTGAAACAGAAAATAATTTTCAAATTCTACTGATGTCAGTAAAGCTGAAATTTCATCTTTATTTTTCTTTCAGAACAGAAAGGCTACACAAACCTCTTTTTAGCATTGTAAGTCGGTTGGTTTTGGATTCAGAACAAGAGACTAGTTTTATGCTCAGTGAAACTGAGAGACATGGGAGGGAAAAAGGGGGTTGGAATGTTTGAAGAAAGCAAAAAGATGGATGACAAAGAATGGATATGTAAGGCTGTGAGAATAATTCACTTCAGAAAAGCCTGGAAATGGTGAACCAGGGAAATAATGACCTACAGCAGAAAAAAATCCTGCCTGGAAACACAATAGCTCCAAGACACACACCAAGAAACTATATTGTGCAGGTAGTTGTGATGGGAGATGGTGAAACCCTGGATAACCCCCAAAACCCATAATCTTGCCACTAATTCAGGAGAGCTGAATGGTAACATTGCAGACCATCACGTTCTTCTGCTGGATCTGGGACATTGTTAACCAGCATAATCATCAAGCCCCATCTTTTTCCTGTCAGTGGTGTGCAGGTAGATCTGAAGCATGAAAGTATGTAAAATAGTTGGAAATAACCTTCATACCACTCGTCTCACTAGTATTTTTGTGCTTCCCAGACATTTAATGCATCCAGCACTCTAGAGCAGATAACCAGACCAGATAAAACAAATATTTTCAGATGTATAGATCCCTGCTGCGAAGAAGGCAAATGTGTCTGTCATATTTCAGAGAAGGAATGGAGACATGTAGAGATTAATACTCTCCAAAAGATACATGAAAACTAATCTAATAAGCTGGGTAGGTATGGTCCTGGACACTGGAACATAAATGTCTGTAATGTTTGATTTCTACTGTGGTTCCTTTTATATATTTGGGTTAGACCAACTCTTTCTGTCCCAGACAATTCCCAGGCACAAGTCAGCCTCACCTCAGTCAACAGGATATTCTAAGTTGGAAGGTTAGATATATGACCACTACTTCACAGGTTAAAATGCTGGAATAATGGAGATAAAGCCAAACTATTCTAGATCACTCATGATCAGAGAAGTCTGGACACTCTTCACTTCACTAATGAAGATATAGGTGACTAAAGGCATTTCCTAGCTTCAGTTTAAGCACCTTAGAGTGATTTACCTGTCTGGTGAATCTAGGGATCAAGGGTCATTTTAGGTGTAAAAAGACATCCCGTCTCACATTTATCTGCCACTCCCTCAGCTGAAGGGTTTTTTGTGAGTCCTGCATCACATCTACCAATGTTATAGATACTCTAAATGTCCTATGGCAGCTCTGGTGGCATGGGTGAATCTGCAAGTTCACTTTCCATCCCTTCTTTTGAAGTTCTCTTTTGTAAAGGAAAACTTAAGGCTGGATGGAGAAAGAGATCCCATGAGTATCCTTATCTAGTGGAGTGGCTTCTGCACTAAATCAAAGCTAGTGTTCTGGATCTAGGATCCTGTTTTATTCATTTCACACTTAAGCCTGTTGATGAAGTATCAAATCAGCCCTCAGTCTAAGGATCAGAATTTAAGATATCTGTCCAACTGGACTGAAGGTCCAAAAGACTAGTATTTTTCTTTTTTTTATACCCTGCCTCTCTCTCCTGTTGAGTGGAGAGAGCATGTATCAACTTCTCTCTTCCATTCCACTGTTATATATGAGCTTCCCACAGATTCAGCCAGGAACTTCAAAGTTGTACTGACATATGTCTTCTTGTCTTTGCGTTTGTAACCTGCTCTTGCATCAGATTTTCTTTCTTTTTTTTTTATTTTTGGCAGATGTCTTTTTAGCTCCCCAAAATTTCATGAAAACTAGAGTTATCCATAAAACCCACCAGAAGTTACCCACATTCTGTGCTGGGAAACCAAAAAACATGACACAAAATAGTTACAAAAAAAAGACTTGCTGAGATTATACTCAAGAGATCTGTGTCTGTTCATGTACACACTACCTGGCCTCATTAATCAATCTCTTAGTCTCAACTCTCTTCACTTGTAAAATTGGGTATAGACATAGCTTCCATGTCTGCTTTTGGAATGCTTGTGTCTGTAAGAATTTGTAGTGTTTGGAAAGTTCATGTATCCTCCTAATGTTATTCATCATACAGGGAAAGACAAATACCTACCAATTACTGAAGTTGGATTTGACCCTTTATGTTCAAAGTTACTTTTTATAAAGGTGGAAAACCACATCCACATAATATTTTTTTTAATATAAAAGATAAAACCAGCAAAACTCAAAGTGACACTTCTTTCATTGCAGAAACCTTGTAAAAGCAGACAAAAAATAATAGGGCCAGGATACTAAAGCTACATAATGAAGGTAATGAGCATCCTCACAAATTATTCTTATTATCCAGCTGATATGAAACATGCTTCCCATGAAAACATTTGAGATTAGTTTTGTTGCTTAGCTGGTCTCTGAGCCTAGAGCTGCCAGCCTCCTGCAAGTGCTTGGCATTACATTTAACAAGGTGACACAAAAAACAACAGGCAGGAAACCAGAGGCTCAGACTTTGGGAGCAGCAAGAAAGTAACATCCTTTTTTTCTGAGGGGTGAAAGAGAAAAATTAAATGGGTTTTGTACCTCAACATGTTTTTAAATTGCAGCAAGCAGCCAAACCCAAAGCCTTACTTGTGGGTGGCCTTTACAGATGCAACCCTCCCCCTTTATATATTCCATTTTTTTACACTTCTTTGCTTATCAGGAGGTAAAGCAGCTGCTGTCATAATTCCAGTCATCTTGATTAGCAGCCTTCTGTTTGGATGCACTGACGGGAAGCCAGTGAGCAAAGCAGTGGCGAAACACCTCTGGTGCCCTCTACAGTTCCCTCATTTCCATGACCTCTCAGTCTGGTTTTAGATTCTGCTAGCTAAAACGGACTTTTCCTCATGCTGAAGTACTAATACACATCAAACTGATCCTTTTTTCTTTTTTTTCTTTATTTTCCTTGATTCTTTATTTACCAAAATTATTACAGTTCTTTCCTCTGGTATTTTTCCCTCATTCCCTTTCCAAGGGAATTGATCATTCTACAACAAGAGTTCAAGCACATTCTCCTGCTCTGCTGATGACCAATATTCTTTTGGAAGGGTGTGAATATTTAATATTGCCCACGATTTTTAATTATAGTCTTTTGATACCATATTCCCTTGAAGTCACAATTTATGGAGTCAAGACAGCAGATGAGAATCTGTTTTCTTTATTCACTTCATCAACAAATTAATTTGTTGCATGATTATCAAGGAAAAAGCAAATGAATAAAACCTTGGGCAGTTTGATTTGGTTTACAATCCAGCAATTAAGATTTCTTAAAACCTTTAAGGCACTTGTGTTTTCCCCAAAACAGGAATGGTATCCACCCATTTCCAAATTCCTAGGTTACAAAGTTGCATTGTCCTTTGTCATCAGCATTTTTATAATGCTTACTTCTTGGTCTTTCTCATCTGGGAGGCTTCTTAGCTGCATTTAAACTGAAAGAGGATAGATCTTTATTAGCTATAGGAAGAATTTTATTGTGAGGGTGGTTAGACACTGGAACAGGTTACTCCGATGAGCTGTGGGACCCATCCCTGAAAGTGTTCAAGGACAGGTTGGACGGGGCTTGGAGCAACCTGGTCTAGTGGAAGGTATCTCTGTCTGTGGCAGTTGGTTGGAACTGGATGAGCTTTAAGGTTCCTTCCAACCCAAACCATTCTATGAATCTATGATTAGCTGCCTAACTGGGAAAAAGTAGCAAATTTAATTAATCTCATTCATTTCTCTGCTTTACATAGAGCAGGCATGTGACCTTTAACTAAGTCAAAGGAGAAACTGAAGGAGCTTATGGCTATGGGAGGGACAAGTTCACTGTTTTTCAAAAGTATCCAGTCATCTTGGATCTGTGGTTTCAGTGCTGTGCTTGACTTCACAGGTAGCAATGGGAGGTGAGGCCAGTTTTCATTCAGCGTCAGCCACAAGTTCGTACATATTTTCTTATTCAAAACAATCAAGTCACAATATTATCCAGTGTTTTATTTGGAGGATATAATGTGCTGGAAACATTGCATGTCAAAAATACAAGGGCTTCTATGAGTGCCATGAGCACCACAGTACCATGGCTTAATCTTTGGACTATAGCTCAGAAGCATTCCATAGCCGCAGTTTTGGATGTTTCAGGTATATTGCCTGGGCAATTGCCCTAGTATGAAAAATCGGTCCCAAGGTCTTTTACACAATGTAGAGGAAGGTCAGTCTGCTTAGAACATCTGCTTGATACATTTGTTTTGTTATGAATAGAAAACAAGCATGAAGGCCTGCTTTGCAAGGCAATTTTTGCACATGCTGTTTGACTCTCTGGTGTTACAGACTGCCTACCCCTATAACATATACTGGCCATGTTCTAATGTTTACCATGGCTGTCAGTCTAACTTGTGTCATAGTTAGGCCTATTGACCTTCTGTAGTAAAGCTGTCACAATTTAATTCTCTAGGCACCTTCACAGGACAGACGCTGAAATCAACAGAAGCACCTAGAAGTCAGTAAAGCACCTCTAACTTAGGATGTTACTTGTATCATTGAGGAGATTGAAAACTTTTTTCCATTTCCTTTACAGCCCAGCCACCAAAAATCTAATTAGATCTTATTATTTGTCATCTGCCTTCTGCTATTAAATTTAGATTTATCCCCCTTTAATCATGAAGTGGTTTCTATATGCATTCTGAGAAAGCCCGACCAATAAGTTCAAGCTTGCTTTTTCTTCATTATTATTGTTTTAAATGAGGGTGTAAACATTCAGTGCAGATGGCCTCTTCTTCCCCACAGAGAGGGAATCTGTTTCATTTGCTGCATGTCGGAGTTTAACCAGCCTGGGGTATGGAAGAGTCCTTGAGGTAGTTGCCAAGTGAGAGTCCAAGCCTTCAGGCACACTTGGAGCTTTTCACTTTTAAGCAAGGCCATCATTAAAACATGAGGAGACATAATTGCATCGCAGAGCTAGGCAGAATTGCAGGCGCGTCTGAATGTCCTTAAGCATAAGGATTTATGATATATTGGTCTGATATTCATTGCTTTCTTTCTGCAGCTTTCCATACAGAGTACCAAAATCAGAAATCTTAGCCTTGACTTTTAGAACAACAAGATTAGTTATAGGAGTTGTACTACAATGCCGAGAATATCCAGAAGTTTTCATTATGAAACCACTATGTTTAATTTTAGGGTTTTAAACCCAAATGAAAGTATTGTAACAAAAGCGACTCATTTCATAGGTGTGGAGCATACCAAAAATGAACCAATTTCAGTGGGAACTCAGCCTGAATAATCATTCAACTAAATTTGACTTTTAGAAAACACATTTCAATGCTTTGCCATTAATCTTCTGTCATGTCTGATTTAAATGTAAAATCAGATTTTATCCCCAACTTGAAACTTACTTCCATGAGCAAATGGAAATTTTTCAACAGTCTTAGATTTTAGCCTAGACCTTTTTTTCAAGATTTTAACTTCAGAGAAAGTCCACCAAAATTAGAGCAAGGGGAATTACTGAAAAAAATAAAAATGTAAGACAAAGTAGAAGATATCTCTCAGCCTTTTGATGTTTATTACATAAAGTAATGCTAATAACATACACTCTCAGAAGAGCATGGCAAGCAGAGCTGGTCATAATGTTTCCATAAAATTGTTTCATTTACTAAACTTCATGGGAAAATTATTAGTGTCTGCCAACCCCAATCTATAGAGAGCAATGTATTCATCTGACTGAACCAGAAGTGGAGTTGCCATGAGACTCTGCAGCATCATTTCACTAAAAAAGTGTTGTCTTTTCTCTAAGAAATACAGTGCTATCTTGAAAAAAAAAATCTACTGTATTTGATGATTAGTGGTACATAAGAGGCTAAACTGTAAAGCAGATAAAACCTTATCTCACCCCATAAAATTTTTTCCTATGAACACCAGTTTCAGACCAGAAGTTTAAGATTCTGCTCAGGGTAAAATAGCCATATGTAGGTATTTCAACATAAGCTGGATGTCTAAGCTTCTCGTGTAGTCAATGAAGATTTTTGACAAAATATAGCTGAGTAAATAGTAGCATGCAGAGTCTTTTTAGATACTGCTTGGTATGCCATCAGTACATTGCTGTTTTAAAAGGGTGCTGTTCTCCTATAAGCCCTCTGCATTACCTGTTCACCAGACACAGATATCTTGTTACCATAGGGCATCTCAAATAGCACCAAACATGCATTTTTTTTCAGCTTGATGGAGCCCTCAGTGTAGTCAGAAGAATGGTGCAAATCACTGTAAAGGAGACACATCCATTTCATGCACTACGTCATTCTCCAGAATTTTCCCACATCATGATTCAATACCTGAATAAAGCCCCAGGGCTGAATTCAGTCACCTAAACATTGGCATCTAGTGCTGTGTGAGATACACAAGGGTAACCTTCCTGTCATCAAAACACCTAGAAGCAAGGGTGACTTAAGTCCTATCATATCTAGCAGATCTATGCAGATGTTTCAGATGTCATAGAACATCTCAAATCACTGTAGACCCTTACACATAGGAAACTATACTAAGTCCCCTTGAATGGTAATAAGGTTATGCACTGCTGATGTACACACCTACGAGTTGGCACCTATGCTTATGTACCTTATACCGGATTTTGTCCCATTCTGGTATTTTCTACAGTCTTTTTCAGCATTTCAGGACATTAAAGTTTTTAATCCTTGTTCTTAGCCCTACAGATAATTTCTGAGGCAATCTCTGTAGGTTTTCACTGTAGTATTCCCACTTTGCTCTTTATATTGAGCTATCAAATGAACACAGTACTATTCCCTTTGCTCAGGAGTCCAAAGGTTCAAAGACAGCAGGCCAGAAGATTTCTGTTCAATCCTTTGTTAAACTTACTATCTGCATCTACTGGAAATTAATTGTTGCAGGTATTGCCAACTTTTAAAATCGATAAGCTATTTTCATTTGCGTGCAAGATCGTAAATATTTTTATATATACCTTGATATAGTCATTTCCCCAAATCAAGACCCAGAAGATCATGCAAGCCATGTAAAAACCGAGATACTGTAACTGGTAATGATACATTTGAATTTCCTTTTTCTTGCTTTTTGTTATTGTAAGCTCCATCACATTTTAATTTGTATGGACCTATGAAGACCAGAAATGATAATAAAATTCAACACAAAATCTTGAAATCACCTGACTCCTAAAAGGACTTTGGAGAGCTAGAAATATTCTTATCTATGTTCTAATGTTGATTTTACTTTTACTACTGTTAAAAGATGAAGGTATGCCAGGCATTTCTAGAAAAAAAAAATAAAGTGAGGAATGTTTATATGTTTTTAATGCTAAATTTAAAAGATGCAGATATTGCTACAAGTCCAGATTTCAAGAGTCATGTGGAATTATTAATTGATGACTGCAAACTTGTCCCTGTAAATATTTAATTATCATTTTCCTCTCATTACTAACTGGGGGTAAACATAAGTTCCAGCTTTAAAAAGTGCCTGGGGACTAATGGATAAACATTCTAAAAGCAAGTTATTTTTTAATAGCCTTCAGGAGACCTTTTGTAAAAGACTGGGACACTCCCAATCTGAAATGGATATTTCCAATCTAAACTCTCATTTTGGTTAAGCATCCCATATGTTTGGTGTCTTCTCTGCAATATGAGCTTTCCTAGCAAACAAGGTTCCCATATGTCCAGCAGACAGAAAGATTACCCTAAAAGATATCTTGAAGTTTTTCCCATACAGTTTTTTTGGGTTGTTTTGTTTTGGTTTTGGGCTTTTTTGATACTTCCAGAGTCCCAACAATTGTCCATGTCCTGAATAATCTTTTTTCACTTGTTCTTTACATTTTCACTTTTTTCTGAAATAGATGGAAAGATTGAGAAGCCAAAATGTGGAAGGGTTCTTGCTGAATCAAAATGTTCCCATTTCTGAGCTACTCATGGTTCTCTGCATTAGACCAACATTTTCTGATGTGGTGCCTAAGACACCCAGAGAGTTACTGCAGTGCCATGATCTTAAATAGTATGGGATGGTAAATAGTTATTGTTTTGTCAGAATCACTGAAATGTGGGGGTTTTTTGCCCTCACCCAAAGCAATATAAATTATTGATTTCTCAAAAATGTCCACAGACTCAAAAATCACCTTCTGTTCCTCTTGTCCTCTTTCTGCCCTAAGCAGAATTGGAATAACTGAAATCAGCTCTTAAAAACTGCAATGACACTTCAACCCTGTGAAATAATTTTTCATTTATGTTTTTAAATGAAAAATAAATATTTGGAGGATCTGAGTAGGGTTTGGTGGGTTTTTTTCACTTACCACTTATCAGAATGAGTCATTATAACAATGTGAATAACTTGTTTGCACTAAGATGTCTAGTACAACTTGAATTTCCCTGTCCCTTACATGAACATCTTATACTGTACATATAATATTTAGGCAAATAGGGCTGAAGTTGATTCTCTGAACTGGTCTCTGGTGCCATTTCTGTTATCCTAAGGTAGCAGAGACATCCTCACAAAGGCAGTATCTAAGAGATGGGACCCATGGGAAACTTGCACACATACAGATACACAGGCGTAAGCCAGCCTGGATGCCTAAAACATTTCAATTGACTGTAGATACATATGTGGGCACTGAAATGGTCCTCTAAACTGAGATTAGATTAACCCACTATAGGTCTGCCAGGTAACTTCATTAATACATCATTTCAGTAGCTGCTAAGTGAGGAGCATCACTGAAATTGCAGTGCAGAAAAACGAGAAAAAAAAAATTGTGCTCTCTTGAAAAAAAAAACCTTATTTGGATGTAAGGTACAATAGGCTAAATCTATACTAGTAAATTCAGCACCACCAGGGCAACATTGCTGGAATTTTATTATTTTTACTATTATTTGGTTAGGACGGTGCATGAATTTAACCTGGCAGAACTAGCCCTTTTGTGAAACAGTTCCTGGATATTGTTTTGACATTAGCATTGTCCAGCTACTATTACCTGTAGGCAGTTCAGATTTTACTCTGTTGGATGCTCAGAGGACTTAGCCACACAGCTATGGCCAAACTGCCATATCTGTGCTGAATTTCCTAATACAGATCCACTCATACTTTCATGTAGAGTAAACAGGTCTTGTTCAATAGTCTGATTTTAGAAGACTGAATAAACCACACAGAATTGGTTTTATTTACCTGAGAAGGGGAGAGCCAAACCTTTTGGGACTGGAAAAGTAGCAGTGCTGGAGAGTCTAGGGCACAGATACTTTCTTGGCCTCTCTGAAGTCAACAACACTGTCAATCTGCATCAGCCAAGGATCTGTCCCACTGTGTTCAGAACTGAGACTCCTGCAAAACCCAACCTTTGAAGCTGTATGTAGTCTGCTCTTCGACTCTACTCTTTTCTTTTCTGTTTCTCCCATAGGTAATAAATAGTTTAGGGAGCAAATCTTGAATTTCACTATAGCGAAATGAGTGTAGTGTAAACTCTTCGATGTATGTAGATGCATTTATATTTATGTGTGTGTGTGTATTTCTTTTTCTGTCTCCTTCCCATTTGTAGTTTGATCACTCATGGTTTTGGAACTCCTGCAATATGTGCTGCCCTAAGCACTTTCCAAACTGTTCTCAGTGAAATGCTGAACTACTTGGAAAAGCACACATCGCACAAAAACGGAGGAGCGGCGGAATCCGGCCAAGGACACGCCAACTCGGAGAAAGCCCCCCTGCGGAAAACTTCAGAGGCTGCTGTGAAAGAGGGCAAAACAGAAAAGACAGACTAGCTACATCAAACAGAATCTATTTCGAGAGAGTCTTGCTGCTGATATTTTTTTTAAATATATATATCATTGAGGGCAATTTATCTCCAGTGGACCAAACCCCAAAAAAGGGAAAAAAAAAAGAAAGAAAGAAAAATCAAATAAAAAGAAAATAAAAAAGAAAAAGATTAAAGCAGAGAGAAAGAGAGAGTGAGAGGAAAGTATTCAATCTTAAGAACAGCAGTGTACAGTAATTGTGTGATGAAATTGTCACTTTTTAAAAATTTATGTTGCTCTAAACTACTTTTTCGTGCACGTAGTATTTGATTGTTCTGAATGATACACTAACACTGTTTTTTATAAGCACTTCTGGACTTGGCTGAGGTGGCACATGAAATTTGAAGCACTTTCTTCTCCAGCAGCAGAATTAGGGCCAGTGCTTCTGTTGTGGGACATGCAGTTCCAGTATCCTGACTTTGTTTGCATGCTGGATAGATTGAAAGAAGGGCTTCCTGTGATCCATCGGAATTGCCTGATCTACTCACCATTGGGAAAACAATATGGAAACCTGGCAAAAGAGGAATTCTTGGGTCATGGGACAAACAAACTGTTCGGTGTTGGGGGCTGCTCATCCCCACGTGGGAAAGTACAATAAAGCTGCACTGGAATGAGGCCAGAACCTTTTAGGAATCTGTCCTCAAGCAGCAGCCATGGTGTCTTTTTTGAAAAGAGCGTGGCAGACAAAAGTGAAAAAAAAAAATGAACAACCCAACCTCGATAGTTTCAATAAAAGCCTTCGTCCCTCTGTGAACTTCAGATTAAATGACAGCACAGGTTTCTGTCCTCTGTCTTCTCAGCCCCTGGTCCCATAACACTGCAGTCTGCCATACCTGGATCTCTATTTAACAGGATCAGTTCAGGCAATTGGAGCCATCTTTTCCATTGCCTTGATTTTATGATGCTTTCTTTTCTTAAGCTTATTTCTGCAGCTTTATTGTCTTTAGGAATCCAGCTGAAGTGTAGAGGTCTAACAGAATCCATTCATTTTCCAACAAGAATACAGAAATAAAACAAAATCAAAATGACAAATAAGACAGATTGGCTTAGTCCACAGCATCTAAGTGGTAATATACTTTTGAAATATTACTTTACCACTCATCCTCACACAGAAAACATTGGATACATAGATTCAGCTCAAGAGGCTTTTTCCAGCCACATTCTAACTTTTTCAACAAGAATTTTATTCCATTCCTTTTCTTGTTCTTCTGACATCATTTTATTGGGAAAGTTAGGAAGGATGGGAGTTACAGGGTGGGGTTATACTGGCCATCTAAACTCCTTTTAAGATCAGCAGAATCAGAACTTTTCTTCCAAGGGACAGTTCATCTCTGTGGTAAGAAATAATACAGCTGTCCAAGGTGTAAGTGTTCAGACCACTTTGAGGTGTTTTAAAGTACCTAAGACAGTCACAGAGTTTTGACCAATATAACACGAAACCTAGAGGAGAACTGGACTCACCTGAGGAGAAACTGGAGGATCCCAGAAGATAGCACTAGATACCCATGGGTGGCCTCTTGACTGGCACACCAAATGTCCAGGATAGTTAGAAGGGATCATCCGAAAGTGTCTGTCATTCTTCACAGAGAAAAGCGGGAATAAGACAGTGACATTTTGTATTGTAAATGGCTGCAACTGGATTAATCATCCTCCTCTCCCTATAATCAGCAGAGAGAAAAAGGCTCTTAGAGTATGCAGTTTATCTTACCTTAAAGCAGTGATGAATCATACCGTAAAAGTATGTACTTTTTCTCAATTCTGTATAAAGAAAGCCAAGGATAAAAGTGCTTATACACGTCTACATCACAGCTTTCTAGAGTCAGTTAACATGCATTACATCTTGAATGACCAGCTTTAGACTAACCTAGGGACTTTGACAAATATCTGAGAGCATTTACAGCCATAATGTAGGGGGTCATATTGAATTAACAAAATCCGCCTCACCTTCCAAACAGATGGAAGAAAACCCAGCACTTATGGCATAATGCTTTTCCCCTTGAGATCAGTAAGGACATTGTCATCATGGTGAGGAAACACAACAGGAAATACTGAGTCTTTATTTGCTTGCATTAAAAAAAAAAAGAAAAAAGATATCCCATGATTTTGCCTAGATTTGTTCTTGCTTACAGTAGGTAGCACTTTAGTGCTGTTTAGGCACCCTGTGTGCATTGAGGGAATTAGGTGTATCTCCACAGGACTCCACCTTCTTAATACACTATCAGCTAAGTGCCTAGCAGAAATTAGACTTTACAGAATTAATTTTTCACTCCAGCACCTCTGGAGAAGTACTAAAATCAAATGAATGATCCTCAGAGATGTCTTTGACAGAAATATTGTGGGACTGTTCTAGAACATGAAATACTTGAGTGTGAAAATAGGTGACCACCGTTAAAAGTGAAAAGGAAGATCATTCTGCTTCTTCCATTGACCAAACTGAGAGAGAGAAAAGGAGAGAAAGGAAAATCAGAAGTTGACTGTCAGATATGCAGATTTACCACATCAAAATGGAGTGTAAAGCAATTTAATTGTGGCCCTCTGCTTCAAGCTATAGATAAATTTAAATTAGATTTTGGTGGAGAGGAAAAAGAGAAAAGTTTTTAAAATCTATTTAGATTTTCATCACTAAAATATCAGCCTTCTGGAGAAGGGTGAATATCTGGTTGGGAAGATTATTCTGTGAAAATGTTGAGAAAGCAGCATTTTATTACAATGAAATTCAAATGTCTGATACTGGAAAAATTATGTATACACCTATATTTGAAATATTTACCTATTCAGGATATGCTAAAAGATCCCGACAATAACTTATTTTAAAACTTGCATCTTTTGCTGTTACATAACACTATATAAATACGTATACAGAACACTAAATAACACTGAGCCTCTACTCTGGAGGTAACAAACTATTTTTTACCTGAATTACCCCTTAATCTATTAATATTTATAAACCTGAGCACTCTTGAAACCCCAGAACTTCCAGGGTTTGACTTAATGACCCCTACATATTTTTTGTGAGATTCAATCCAGATCTGATTCAACCTGATTGAACTGCTGTATATTTTTACCATGAAGAGGCTACCTGCATTACAGGCCAAATGTTCTGTTTTTTCCTTTAGTATATTAGCACATTTAAAAAGCAAAATTCTTTTTAAAAAGTAGCTGCAAGTTTGCTGACATTCACAGTCTCTCTGTATTTTATAGTTAATTGCTGCTGATAATTTTATTGAAAGAAAAAATAATTATTACTGCAGTTTGGCATAAAATGCCTTTGATTTTTGAAACAGGAACTTTCAGTGTAGTTTTAAGCAATGAATTCACCAATGTTGCTGTTAAAATCTGAGCGTAATCCAGTTATACCTGCACAATATTCCCATGTTGTGTCTTTTTTTAATATTCTTAGTCTTTGTCTCTTTGGAAACGTTGCCATTTCAAAACATGAATTAAATCAGTCTGAAGGAAGGGCATGGTTTGAAGTTAGTGGGTGCTCACTGGCAGCAAAGTTAATTATATTTTTACCTTTTTGACTTTGAAATTAATCTGAGTTATATAAAAAAAAAAAAAAAAAGAAAGAAACAGAAAAGTTCTGCCTTTGAAAGGGCATGGAATTGCTTTTTTCCATTCAGGTCAAAACCATCAAGGGTGTACAGAAAAGTGTCCAAATTTTTGAACACTGAATGTGTGGCAATGAATCTTCATGATTTTTGAAACCCCAAGAACAGATTCATAGCTGTCTGGGTATTTGGATTGTGTTGTACTTCAGCCCATCACTCAGTTTTTTATGCCTTACAACTTTCCCACCACAAACCTCACAATGCTTTAAATACTCTCTAAACTTCTTATACTAAGTACTAACACATTTGAGTCACAAAGACCAGCTGTTAACACTTGCATCTGTTAGCAAATTACTTGTGAAGTAAGCACACTGACAAACCACATACTTGTCCTTCTAGAGCAAGGTGTTACTGTGAGTTCAAACACCTTGTGTTGTCTAAGTTTAGAAGGTAAATCTCTGGCAGAACTAGGAGTGACATTCTCACTTTCAACCTTTGCCCTAAGATGTGGATCTCTGTTCACATAGTCCTCCATTAGTATCATCACATGTCAGACGTGTGTAGTCAAGTTTTATGCAGATGATGATAACTGGAACAATGTTCCTATGGCCTATAAAGAGGAGTGAATGACAGACAAGCAGTGGTGACCCTGCCACCTACCACAGAAGACTGTCAAGAATTTTGTCCTCCATGCCACCATCTTAAACCCTAACTCTTTCTAGGTGTTGTTCTGTTGCCTTGGAGAACTGGCACAAGGGGTGAATTTGGACCTTTAATTAACTTATTTTTTAAAGATAAACTCCAACATTCATGGGGAAAAGATTTCAGCTCTCCAAATCAACAAGGAACCTACTCTCTGAAGTGTCTCTTTAACTTTTTCTAAGAACAAAAAAATGTGCTACAAGCAGACACAATGTATAGTCCTTCCATATCCTGGGCTTCTTTGTAAATATTTCCCCAGCTCATCTCTTCCTTTGAACGTTACTCAATGGCACAGCTGCCGCTCACAATTTTGCAGCTAGGCTCAAGAAGGGCTGCTTTACTGTTCTAAAAGCCAATTTCTCTAACTGCTTTTTTGTTTGTTTGCTTTGTTTCCTAATACCAACAAACAGTTTTGGTCTTAGATGTCTTAGGTATCCAAAGGGCATTAGGTATCCCAAGGTCATTTGACCTTCATTTATCCTTTGAAGAGAGAGTTCTGCTGATCTAATTCTTTATTTTTAAGGATAATAAAATCCCAGTATTAATAGAAGACACAAGCCTGCAACACAAGGAATAATCAATAAACATAATTATACAGGAATTGCATTTATAAAAATATCCTCTGCCTCTGTCCTCATTACAGGTTCAACAAGACTCCAGGAACACCTGTGTTGGGAATGGGGGAGGAAGATAAAGTAATTTTCCTTTGCCAGGTGAAGGTCATTTGGAGAGATCCGATCTTTTTTATTGTTATTCCTTATTTTTCTTTATTTTGTACAACTGATTATGTTTTGTACAGCAGCTGTTGTGATTGTATTTAAATGTGAGTGTGCACTGGGTCACCAACAAACAATGTTCTACTTATTGGTTTGGCATTTTGATTTAGATTGGTTTTTTTCCTTCCATTTAATTTAACTTGATTTATAATTCAGTGGTGAAAAACATAATCTTTTATATTTCTATCTCCTATACAAGATACCTGTTTTACATGAGTCTATGAAGATAAAGATCACATTTGAACAAACATTTCACGGCAATAAAATCTATGTTGATTTAAACCTGATTTATCTCTCACTTGAAAATAATTTTTACCTCTGGATAAACAGACAACCAAACCTGACCAGGAACTGGATCCATGACATTATAGGACCTAGAACTTCCATCCATATACAGAGCTTAAAGATAAACCACCTAACTGTAGTTATATTCAATAATTGTCTGTCTCATCTAGAATATGTTAACCAGATTTAATGCTTGTTGTATTAAGAGAAGAATATAATTCAAGGCAATTTTTACTGTCCTAAAGCAGGGATCCAAGCTACTGGATAAGATTTACCTTAATAATCTCTCTCAAGTAACCACAGAGAAAAAACTGGAATCATGGAATCACAGAATGGTTTGGGTTGGAAGGGACTTTAAAGATCATCTAGTTCCAACACCTCTGCTACAGACAGGAGCACCTTCCACTATATCAGGTTAATCAAAGCCCCATCCCACCTGGCCTTAAATATTTCCAGGGATGGGGCATCCACAAGTTCTCTGCGCAACCTGTTTCAGTATCTTACCAACCTCACAGTAAAGAATTTCTTCCTAATGTATAATATAAATGCATCCTCTTTCAGTTTAAAGCCATTCCTCCTTGTCCTATCACTACATGCCCTTGGAAGGAATCCTAGTCCCTACCCACTGACAATGAACACAACCAGGAAATTTTCTAATTCTGGATACTTAATATTTAGATTACCAGGCCAAGTCTTGAGAAGTGCCTTGCCCACAATAGCGTAGAAAGGCTGTGACAGTGCCAGCAATCAAATCCACATCTCCACAATCTCAAACTCATTCTTTAATCTTCTCCCTGAAAATTTACAGCAGTTCGTTCCCAAATCTTACATCAGCTAAGGGTCTGGATTAATTGCCAACACTCCACTCTGGATTTTAATCCCAGTGCTGTGGCACAACGCTTAGTTCTTCCCAAGCAGAAATGAGAGTCAAAAGAAAGTCTTTAAATGTAAATAACGTCCTCTTTCAGGTATGACTTATAGCAAATCCAGCTTAGATGTTTATCCAAACTTTTCAACAAGAATGGTTCTGAAAAGTTTTACTGAAAAAAAATCAAAAAAATTTGAAGTTTTTTAAAGCAATTTCCTAAACATGCTCAGTTTCAAAATGGTTTTGAGAACTTCATAACAACCTTTCTGTGCTGTTCCAGTGCTTGCAGAAATGACTTTATGAGTAATTCTAGACAATGACACACCAAGGGCAAAGCTGCAATGGCAGAAATTTCAGAAGTATTTCAGCTGAAAAAGGAAATGCTTTGGGAAATAGTTCCTACATGTTTAAACCTGGTTTATTCAACTGCCACAAATGAACTCTCAATAATTAATATCACACTTATAATCTTCTGGGAAATATAATTTCCCAGGTGCTATAGTGAATTCCTTTGGTTAGTTCTATATGTGTTCTTCTCCAAAGTCAGAGAAAACACAACTGTGACAAATTAATCAGTATTTTAAATACAGTCACTTTGGTGTGTAAATTTTCCACTCACTCCACTGAAATAAAAAGCAGACAAACCCTCCGAGATTTGCAGAAGTGCAGTGACAAAAATACATGTCAATGTGCACAAGTAGCCTCTAGTTTGCTGACACCGCAACATACATGAAATGGAAAGGAAAAAGTAATAAGGAAAAAATCCATCTCTATCAGATTTTATATGCAAACCTTATACAGAGGGCTTGGGCATATTTGTATTCAAAGTAAGTGACTGGGAAAAAAGGACCAAATATGTAGGATGTTGAGTGTCCTGAACTACCAGAGCTAGCAGAATAGATGAAGTATGTATGGTAATATTTATCCACCTGCTCAACAACAGGAATCCCACTTATTACAGAAAGGCTGGGTATTTTGCTGGAAAATACAGCAAATATTTTGCTGGAAAATGCAGCTTAGTTTCCAGGCATGCACCAAAAGCCAAATCTAACAAAATGTCTAGCCTCTTAACAGCTATTTAGGTTTACCTACCCACAGAAAAACCATAAACAAGTAATCAATGGATACTTCAAGTGTTAATGGAAAGGACATTATGCTCTGGGCAAAGTTTATGTTGGTTTTTTTTAGTGGAAAGATATTTGAATTAATGCTATACAAATGGAGTCTCAGGCAACTAAAAATGTCAAGCTTTTGGAGAAAGAATCACTAGTATTATACCACAGCATGGGACAGAATTCCGTTCATTCAGTATTTAGAACACTAGGCAGATCCACACAAAGACAACCAAGACATAGTTTGCTGTCATTTTGTAACAACAGACACACTGGAAGCATGGTTCAGTCACCCACATAGAAGCACCACGTGACATTTTAGACAGCTTTGTCTATCCTGCCTGGGTTCCCACTGCTTCTCCAGAATCATAGAATCATAGAATAGTTAGGATTGGAAAGGACCTCAAGATCATCTAGTTCCAACCGC
Organism: Melopsittacus undulatus; assembly: GCF_012275295.1. Taxonomy (NCBI): domain Eukaryota; kingdom Metazoa; phylum Chordata; class Aves; order Psittaciformes; family Psittaculidae; genus Melopsittacus; species Melopsittacus undulatus. Next base: position 17,335,337 of record NC_047529.1, on the reverse strand, counting down.
CCTGCCATGGGCAGGGACACCTCACACTAAACCGTATCACCCAAGGCTTCATCCAACCTGGCCTTGAACACTGCCAGGGATGGAGCATTCACAACCTCCCTGGGCAACCCATTCCAGTACCTCACCACCCTAACAGTAAAGAATTTCTTCCTTATATCAAGTCTAAACCTCTGCTGTTTAAGTTCCAACCCGTTACCCCTTGTCCTATCACTACAGTCCCTAATGAATAGTCCCTCACCAGCATCCCTGTAGGCCCCCTTCAGATACTGGAAGGCTTCTAAGAGGTCTCCATGCAGCCTTCTCTTCTCCAGGCTGAACAGCCCCAACTTTCTCAGCCTGTCCCAAGGTCTCACAGCTTCACTACACCTGTCAATCCTTTGTGTATATCTTGGGTACTTTAGGAAACCTGAAATAATGCTAAACATCTTTCAGCAAACATACATGTGCTGTACAGTCTACACATACAGTCTACACGCACAGTAGTACCATTCTGACTCAGTGGCCCACACATAGATATCTACTGCCATTTCAGCAGCACAGTAGCATTCTGCTTGGTGTCCAACTGCCACTTAAAAAGAGAATGGGGTTCCCACAGATCCCTGTGGATCCATCTTAGCAATATGTGGAAGTACCTGATGGGGGTAGTAAACAAGACAGAACCATTTTCTGTGATCAGACAGTAAAAGAAGTGATGAGGGCAAACTGGAATACAAGAAACTCAATTAAAACATAAGAAATGGGTTTTTTTACTCTGAATTTATTTAGGCTCTGGAGTAGGCTACTCAGACAGGTTGTGGAGTCTCCATCCTTGAAGATACTTGGAAGCTAACAAGACATGGTCCTGGTCAGTGTGCTCAAGATGACCCAGCTTTGAGGAAAGCAAGTGGAATAATGATCTTGAGCTGCTCTTTCCAACCTCAGCTAGTCTGTAATTCTATGAACCCTTTAGGCTCAATTCAGCTGACCACACACAGGAGGACCTAACAACTGTTGAGATAAATAAAGTGTCCTGGCTAATCTGTCTCTCTACTTGTGCAGAGAGGACATATGTCACATTTTCCAGTCTCACTTGAATTCCTTGGATAATCTAATCCGTAAATGCACAAAACTGAAAAGATCAGCTGCCCTGCATCTAATTACATCTTGGTACCTGTGCTAATACAAATCAAGGTACTGGTGGCACATACACAGACAGCTTCATCACCTTATAAAACTCAACTTTGGCATCTAACACCCCAGACTGGACATGTAATGGCAAAAGGATCAGTCCCATTACAGCTATTGCTTTAAGCTATCTAGTTTTCACATTGGGGGAGGGGGAGTGTTAACGAATTACTGCATTTAACACAAATATTAATGAACCACTCTGGGCCATCATTATGGCCAGCTAACATAAGGAGTTATCAAAGCATTGAGCCTTTGCTAATTAAAAGAGAGTGTGAAGCCAATAATAAAAGTACACAGAAAGTTAGGAGTGGTCAATAAAGAGCATATTAGTGGAATTGGATGTTCTGTGGATAAACTGCTGGAAATATGCCAAGATATTAACACCTTATCTATCAAATTTGGATCTGGGGAGTAAGTGGGAAAACTTCCCCTTGAAAATTGCCTGTGATGTGAAAATAAAAAATATGAAATCAACTCTTTATTCACCCGGAAAAAAAAAAAAAAAAAAACAAAACAAAAAACAACAAAAACAGCATTGCACAGTGAATTACAGAAAGATCTGAAAAACAGCTTGAAAAGCAAAATAATGGTTTTGATTCAAATTGAAAGGGATTAGAATGAAGTTTCTCTCCTTTTACTTCTATGAAGTAAAACTGAAAATAGAAATTTTGTGTGACAAAACTACTTTTAAAAACTGTGTCAGAAGAAGAGAATGATTGTGGTGGCACCAAGTATTTTGAGTAAGCAAAAAAATCTTCCATCCTACTTAAAAAGCCAAATATATTATGGTAGCAGAAGGTTCTGTGGATCCTCTGTGGATCCAGTCTTGTCATTTTGGAGCAGAATTAAGAGGTAGATATTATTGACCTTTGCCTGCCTTTCTTTATTACCACAGGATTAGTTTTTAACTCCCTTTAATCTGCCTTTCACTGCACCCCTAAAGAAAACCACAGCTTTGCACAGGTCTCAAATTTTAGACATGGAAGTCAGGTGTCTACTTGGACTGGTTGCTCAGAGCATCTCCATTGACTATAGAGGAAGCTTAGCTTGAATAAATACTTACCTTTTAAGTAGAAGCTCATCTTCAGTTAAAATTAAATGAGGTAAACTTTTAATCACCATTTGTTCAGCACAAAATTTAATTAGTGTCTTTGAAGAAAGAGTTGTAACCTTATCTGTAGTTCATACTGCCCTCCAGTTTTACAGGTTCAGTTTATCCAACAGACTGGACATTTGTTTCAATTGCAGTTAGCTAGATGGCATTACACCCTCTGCTCCAGATTCTTATTATTAACCTGCTTAGCTAGATGTGGCATTACATAAAATGTTCCTATCAGTCTCTTCTAGTAGATACATAATCTCAAACTTTGTGCAAAGAACAGTAAAGACAGCCAGCCCTGAGGAAGATCAATAAAAACTTTCCATAAAATATCTGTACATACTTTAGATCAAACATGCCAATGTAACTATCAACCAAGACCATGTGGCAAGAGTGCCAAATATGAAGCCAAAGCCAGAATAAACCAGTGACTTACTAGCTTTTAAAATAAGCTACAGTTATTTTTTTATTATTTTATAATGTTAAAATAAGTGTTAAAGAATTATTATTTGAATCTCCTGTATGCCCTGTGTCATATCTGTCAGCCCCATATTTCAGTGATTCTTCTCAGGATCAAAGGAAACCTCCATGGGATGGATATATCCAGGTTACAAAATGTTCATGTGAACATTACTGTAGCTGCTGAATGACCCCAAGATCAAATTAAAAGAGTCCCACCTTAGAGAGACAAACCAAATGGATATATTATTCAAGAGATAAAGATGATTGCCAGGCAACATGATCTGTTTATAAAACTAATCTTAATAATAACAAGAAGGAGAACAGGAAGAAGAAGAACAAGAGCAAGTCAAAGAACAAGAAGAAGTCTACAGCCAATGTGTTTATATTCCAAAATGCTAAAGATTTCTTCAATTTTAGTTGCTAATAGTTCTTTGGATGAAAAACAAAAATCTGATTTACTGAATCATATATAAAGATAATTATATAAATTGTGACTATTATTTACAGTGGAGAACAATGGGCTTTCTTTTATCTCCTCTAAATACTAGTTCAATGGAAGTGTCTGAGTTTCTTGCTTTCACTTAGTTATGGAATACCCCAAAAGAAAGGTATTTCTTTCTATTTTCTAGTATCATACTGCATCCTTGATTTCTGGTACTCAGAACCTTAGGGCTATCTTAATAACCCTGTTCAGCATTTATTCAAGTCAGTAACAAAATCCCCATGGACTTCAAAAGGAACAAAATTAATTCCAGACAATTCTGTTTATTAGCAATATTTTTGCCCTTCATGCTACTGTACTTCTTCTTGCACTCCTCACAAGTGTGAAGTTTGCAAAATGATAGAGCATGACTTTTTCCCTTCAGAAGAGGTGTTTGCATCCAGACTGCACAATTAAAAAGGGCTCTAATATGTGCTACCCCTTTTTTTCCCTGTGCCTGGGGGAATGCTAGCTAGTCCTAGCCAAAATTTGTCAGAAGCTTTTATAGCGTAAGAGCATGGGAGATTGATGGAGATCTGTAGAGACAGCAGGGCAGTACTCAAGCTGTTTATTGTTTTACTATTCTTTTATGATTCCTCAAAATTCCCATTCTCAAAAATGACAATGGCAACAAAACTGGATTATCTTCACCCCCTGAGCCCAAATGACCATTCACAAACACCTCCTGTCCCACCAAGAGCCAGTCCTACACTCACGCTCTATGGTCACTAAACGGCTGAGCATCATTCAGACTGCATTCTAGGAGAAATACTATGTTTCATAATAGTCCACATATAATTACTGATCTACAAAATTCAATTTCTATCACTTACTATCACTTGTACATTTTAGATATGTATGTGATCCACAGTTTTTATGATTTCTTATTTTTATTTCAGTTTCTGTTCTGCGTGGAATGTTTAAGATCAGTATAAGTAGTTGCTCTGATTTCATACCCATGTTGAGGGAACAAGGTGGCACAGGGAGAGGGGATGTTTCACAGTCTTTTTCAGGTCATCTCATTTTTTCTTGCATCTAACCCTGTTTGTTTTCATCACTCCATTTGAAATAATGGTAATCTACTGCTTTCATTTGACTTCTAGGTTCACAAAACTTCAAGAATAAGGAAAAAAAAATCTGTTTGTTCCATGATATTTTAATTTAAGATTTTGCTCTATACACGAGTACAAGATTATGATAGTATGTATCAGGCTGGTGTAAGAATGATATCAAATCAGACTAGCAGGTTCAGTAACCTGTCTCTCACAGCAACTATTGCTAACGCCTCAGAAGAAAATAACAAGCACTACAAACAAGAACAAAGGAATAAATTCATATGTGATTGCTCAATATCTTAGTACATGATAATATGAGAAGTTTCCAAAGAAATGATCAGCTGGCTGGAAAATGCATGTTTCCTTTTTTATAACTTGGTGAAGCATAGAAGCTAATTTGTTGCTAAAATTTTTAAAATATTAACAGAAAAATCCACATAATTAGATGCTTAACAGTCTGGCATCAGTTCTGTTGTCATTAATGAATTATCTGATTGAGGACTTAATTAATAAAAAAATTAAAGGAGGATAATATAATTAATACTAATCGATAGGGGTTTACGGAAAATAGATCCTGTCAAATGAACTTGTTTTTCTTCCTTTTAATGAGGTTACAAATCTGATTGACTTCTAAAGAACATTAAACTTGCAACCACAGGGTTGTTGATTACAATTATAACAATTAGACAAACTGCTAAGTGCATTAAATGGATCTAAAGCTATTCATTTGAACCTGAAGTAGGTGAAAAAGAGAGAATAATGACTAAGACGTAAATTCCTAACAGAGTTTTTTTCAGGTTTCAGTTTCTGCCCTGACATTAGTTTATATTGTCATCAATGACAACATATAACATCACCAATGATAACATTGGTGACTGAAAAATCACAGGAAAATCGATGAAGGGGAAAAATGTACCATGATCCAGATTGTTCAATAAGCTGGATGTCAGCAAACAAGTTATTAACAGAGGGAAAATTAATTTGTATATCTAAGAAGCAAATGCACTTTTTTTCCCCTATGAGATGGTGGAGTCTGCTCTGGAAAGCAGTGACTCTGAAATGGAATTGTTGGTCATAGGTGACAATCCACTAAGTATGAGCTTGAATTTGAGGGCAGAAAGGCAAGAGCATCTTATGCCTAAATAAACAAAAGGATACCATGTACTCGTAAAGTTCATGTTGCATCTGTCACAGATATGAAGCAATGGCAGGTGGAATATTATATTCTTTTCTGTTATGTCCCTTTCAAGAAAGCTGCTGGCAAACTGAATAAAGTGATGTGGCATTCATTGCTGATGTCATGCCTTAGCATTGTCTGATGCTTTGTAGAAAATGATCTAGGCATCCTGGTGGACATGAAGTCAAATGTCAGCCTACAATGCATCCTTCCCACCTTCACAAAGGTGGTAAAATGGTATCCCATGCTGCATTAGGATTGTTGGAAGCAGGTGGGAAGTGATCGTCCTCCTCTGCTCTCCACTGGTGGGGCCACACCTGGAGTATTGTGGTCAGTTCTGGGCTCCTTAATGCAAGAGGGATGTGAACAGACTGAAGAGAGTCCAGTGAAGGATCACTTGAGATAATTGAGGGTCTGGAAGGCTGAGATAGTTGTGATAGTTTTGTAAAACCAAGACACCATTATCATTAATTATTCTACAAGGTACACTGCAGCTAACTCAACAGTTAATCCACTGAGATTTTCTGGCCCACCTTCTGCAGGAGTTAAATTAACTGAGCAATTGCATCTTTTGTTTCTATGAAGCTGTCCCCCACTTCCTGGTCTATGTGTGGCTATTTTCATAACTTACACAAGATTGGCTGCTCTGCTTTATACTAATTCCATATTCAGGGGATGAACACATGGAAACCCCTAGGGAATGACAGAAGTTGGTCAAATAGGCTTCACCCGTTATTTGCACTGGAGATCCTACATGGCATAAGGGATTTTTGACACAGTGAGGAACTTTGCTGTATGCTGTTCTTGCTGCAACATTAATCCCTTTTTGTCAGCCAAACATCTTCCTGATGTTCATGCCTCTGGGATGTTATCAGATTCCCTTTAATTAATTGTGTGATAAGGACTGATGATTAAAAGGGAGCAAAGAAAGCCAGAATGGAGCTTCAGTAAAGAAGCAGGCCTTAAACAAGGTCATACACACAGGAATAATACAAGTAGGGCTGGGAGAGGGAGCTAGTTTCCTGAATTCCAGTCCCCTCTCTGCTATGCTGATTGAGATCCCTTCTTTTTCATGCCATGTGTTTGAAAAGATATGTCTGCTTTATGTTTTTGTTGAAGTCTGATAGATGCATCATAAACTTAGAAACAACCAAAGTTATCAGAGATAAAAATTAAAAAAAAAAAAGAAAAAGATTGAAGCAAGGTTGGTCATTCAGGGGACTGTGAAATTGCTCTTGTGACTTCTACATGTGATAAAACCTAGTCTAACGCCCCTGAAACAAAAACGGGATGAAATTTTTAATTATCTAGTTAGAGTAAAAAATTACAATGACGAACTTCAGTAATGAAGATCGATGGAGTAGTGATCCTGTAAGGCTTTTTTGTGAGGAGCCCTGTCATTACATTTTAGGAAGATGTTCTGAAACTCCATAAACAAATCTGATCATCAAAGTGCAGGTGAGAAATCTTTTGCAGTGGAAGTTCTCTTCTGGTAGACAAATCAAATCATCAGATGTTCATTTCAAAAGTGGGAGTGGGAGAAGGGGTAAAATTCAGACTTTTAACTTTCTTATTTTGAAACTGGAGAATGAAATTTTTAATTTCTGAGATATTAAAATTATTCATTTACACTTGCTCATTCCTATGCTTTTTAGGCAGGAAACATTAACTTTTATTGTTCTTGTGCATTTATAATAATGAAAGCAATGATATACAATTACCTTAGTATTACAACTCTAAATTGCACGTTTATATTAATATTAATATCGTAGTCTATAAGTAGAATGAATATTGCATGAAAGGCAGTGAGGATGCAGTTAAGCTAATTCAAACAAGCTTGTGTTTAATTTTTTTAGACTACATCTGAACTATGTGTCATGAATCTAACTGGCACAGAATAGCTTATACCCATATTATTAAAGTATCTAAACCAGGGTGGTCATACCTGATCGGCCTCCTGAGAATAGTATTGGGAAAGAAAGGGAAAGGAAGAGGAGGGGAAGGAAGAGAAAGGAAGGGAAGAGAATGGATATGAAGGGAAGGGCAGGAAAAGATTTAAAATCCCTGGATATATTATGAGCAATTTTGGGAGCCTGAAATACATTTCCCCTATAGATAGAGTTTGCTGACTTTGCTATGTCTGCTTTCATGTATCTGGTTTGTTGGGGTTTTTTTAACTCACTAAAGCATAGCCTATAGTCATATTATCTGAGTGCCTACTGCCAGAAAGCAAGTTAAGAGAGTGGAGAAATTAAAAAGTAAAGGAAATGAGGGTGATGCTGAAGGAAAAAAAATATATTCTCAAATCAGATTAAAGGCCAGGTCTCAATTTTTCTTTTCTTTCCTTAAAACTGATTAACTTTCTCCTGACATGAAGTTTAAATGTCCTGTCTTGGGCACATATAATTCTCTCACAAGCTACATCTTAAAATGTGAAGAGTGTATTTCTGTGTATAAATCTAGCTTAAACTTTGGTTTTCAGCCAAATCACATACAAAGAGTTAGTATCCACATAAACATAGCTAAATCAAATTAATAATATGGAAATCTCCTACATTTATGTCATACAAAACATTTAATAAAACTGAGACCTCCCTTTAACAGCTGCAAATTGCCTATCCTTGATTGTGTAACACATACATGGGGTTTTGTTTAGGAATGGGAATAGCAAAGACATAGAAAGTGCATGCTTTATTCAGAAAAACAAGCCAATTCCAAATGTAGATCTCAGTATCCCAGCTGAGGAAACTAAAAGATATCCTTACACGTTTAGTTTGAAAATTTTAAGGAAAAAAAAGCTTTGCAACTTTTCTGGGTGTTTTGTTTGGCTTCTAGGAGGAAGTGGTTCTAGAAAGGATTAATTCACTTTCAAGAAGTGGATGTGGAGAGGAAGGATAACACTGCAGCTGTGACAGCAGCTCCTGGGAGTCGCCAGTCTCCCCTTTATGTTGCAAAGGATAAATCTTGCAGTTGTAGATAGTGTACAAAAGTCTTTGGTTTAACATTGCATCACCTAACTTCTGCTTTTCTTGTCAATCATGGAAAGCCATGAAGTTAACACTCAGGATTCCTGTTCAAAAAGCAAAGGGAGCTTTGGATCCTAGAACAAGGAGACACAAGCCAGCAACACAGAGCAATCTAGGCTGGCATGAAGGGACAGTAAGACATGAATAAGGCTTTATGCTCTCTGCCTTAGGGATCTAAGCACTTGTTTGAAGTTCACTACCCTGGTCTTAAGTTGAGCATAAAGATTAAGAGATAGTGGTGTAAGAAAAGAAGTCTGAAACACACTTTGTTCTTGACCTGGGAGATCTGATCATCATTCCTGCTCCAGAGCATTTGGAGTGTGTAGAACAGTTCTGAAAAGAGGATGCATTTGTTGAGTTGTCCATCACACTGACTCAAGGTCCAGGTCCATGTTGACATCATGGGCCCAGGTTTCTTGTGAAAATAAAACTAAAAACAAAAACAGGTAGTACATAAGGATAAAACACTGAGACATGAGTGAGGTACATAATTAAACCTGAGTACCAGAGCTCTTCTCAGTATAGTAATACAGATAACACTTGGAGGGGCTCACTTTTCTAAACAGTGAACAGACTGTGTGAGTTTTGGCCCAGGACAACCAGATTGAGAAAAACTGGACATGAGCCGTCAATGTGCAGTCACATCCCAGAAAGCCAGCCTAATCTTGGTCTGCATAAATTTGGATTACTGCTGTCGAAGACTGGTGGCCAAGCGAGCACAGATAAATGAGTGACATCTGAAATCATTTAAATCATTTTTTATCATGATTAGACAAATCAGTGTGTTCACTTTTGGCCCCTTACTACAAGGACAACACTGAGATGCTGGAGTGCATCCAGAGAAGGGTGACAAAGCTGGTGAAGAGCCAGGAGCATAAGTCTTATGAGGAGCAGCTGGAGGAACTGGGGTGGTTTAGCCTAGAGAAAAGCAAGCTGAGAGCTCATATAACTCTTTTCTAGCCTAAAATATTCTGTGATTCTATAAAATTAAAAAAAAAAATTCTCCAAATAGGAAATAGGGTTCTCCTCAATATGACTGACTAACTTATCTTTCAGACTGTATCAGTGTGGCTTTCCTAGTTAGAAGTGGATAATTGTCATTCCGAGCTCACAACAAACTTTGATGTCTTGTATCATGCCGTTTAATTTGTACCTCTCTGCTTCATCATAATTGAGAATACTCTCATCCTAAAAAAAAAAAAAAAAAATAAACACAAATTCTTTACCCACCTATTCTCTTAAGTTTCCTCCTCTCCACAGTTTTCCAGCTGCTGGATGATTTTATAGTTGCTGCCAAAAACAGCAGTGTCCTGTTCCTCAGCTGGAAACCTTTACCAAGGGTATCTCCAGTGTACCTTTGTGGTAAGGCCTGGGGTTTTCATACTGTCATGTCTGATTGTCTTCAACTCCTTTCTGTCATTCATCTCTTGCAATTCCTCACTATCCCAAGACCCAAATTCAGAGGGGAATACCAGACAGAAAACCCAAGGTTTCCTGCAAGGCAGCAGAAATACCCTGAGAAAACTGACCAAATGTCTTTCTTACTAAAAGAATTTGGGTACCTCCTAGAAAAAGTCATTTAAAGCATTTTTTGAGTTTGCCAAAACATCATTATAAACATGCTTTTTAAAATAGGAGAGAGACAGAGGCATCCAGCCAGCTGGTGGGATTTGTTTTGTGACTCTTGGGTTCATCATTCGTTACTAGGTCTCTCTGATAAGGAGCTATTTTCTCTCTTCTTCTTGTATAAATGGTTGGGAATCACAAGGAAGACTCTGCTAGCTGGAAATATTAGAAAGACATTTCTGTCCCTTCTCTTTATAGGTGGGTAGTACTGATGGTTCAAATGGTCACACCAACTGTTTTTAGCCTGCCTGCACCTGTGCATGGTTATTAGGATGTTTCAGAGACTTTTTCAGGGAAGACATTTCAGATTAAGTTACTGTCTCTGCCCTGTCCTCCCTGGCTGCAAGCAGCAGTTCAGGGAGGTTGGCAGCCCTAGGCCAGAGGGAAATGAGTTCTGATACACAGAGGTGACTCCTTCACCTTGATCCTGACTTCGGGAACAGTCTGAAAACGGTTGTGATGAAGGGTGTCCAGGCAGGTCACCATTGATGGGAAATCAAACAGAGTCTTCTCCACAGGTTATTAAATGTAAAGCAGGTAAAACACTGGTACAGGTTTTCCAGAGAAGCCCATACCTGGTAGCATTCAAGGGCAGGTTGGATGGATCTTGGAGCAACCTGGTCTAGTGCAGGTATCCCTGCCTGTGGCAGGGTGTTGGAACTAGATGAGCTTTAAGGTCCCTTCCAACCCAAACAAATTCTATGATTCTCTAAAAAAACCCTGGCTATGTCTGCAGATGTAATAAGGAAACTAAATTTACCAGCAAATGATAAAAAAGGAAGTCAGATTATTTTAAGAGACGAGTCTTGGTATTATTCACAAAGAAAAGGTATAAAATGCACACCAAAGTGATGATTTTTGTAAATCCATGAACAAGCAGGCAGTAAATTTTCAGCTACGTTTAGAGATACCTGCAATATTACATATTTTTCCCCCTTGAATTAAATTGCAAAGCTTTTCAATAAAAACCACTAACTTTTTAAACACATTTAAGAACAGATGGAAGAAAAGTGTCAGGAAAAGAAAAAGGAAAGGAAAGGAAAGGAAAGGAAAGGAAAGGAAAGGAAAGGAAAGGAAAGGAAAGGAAAGGAAAGGAAAGGAAAGGAAAGGAAAGGAAAGGAAAGGAAAGGAAAGGAAAGGAAAGGAAAGGAAAGGAAAGGAAAGGAAAGGAAAGGAAAGGAAAGGAAAGGAAAGGAAAGGAAAGGAAAGGAAAGGAAAGGAAAGGAAAGGAAAAGAAAGAAAAGAAAGAAAAGAAAAGAAAAGAAAAGAAAAGAAAAGAAAAGAAAAGAAAAGAAAAGAAAAGAAAAGAAAAGAAAAGAAAAGAAAAGAAAAGAAAAGAAAAGAAAAGAAAAGAAAAGAAAAGAAAAGAAAAGAAAAGAAAAGAAAAGAAAAGAAAAGAAAAGAAAAGAAAAGAAAAGAAAAGAAAAGAAAAGAAAAGAAAAGAAAAGAAAAGAAAAGAAAAGAGCTACTTCGCAAGAACAGGTACCAAACGTGTCCAAAAAGCCTGGATTTTCAGTTAGAACTGCCAGGAACCTGCCTTTATACAAGAGCCAGCAGCAGAGGGCGCTAAGATAAACGGATTGATTTTAAACTCTAGCCCGCAATAAGGATTTGCTGGGTATGGAGGGGTATAGACTTCATTACAGAGATCTAGGCTGGATTTACAAAGTAAAGCAGGACTTAAAGTCCGTTTCTAAATCAAGATCTCGACTAGGTGCAGGAAAAGTTTAAAATAAAATAAAAATCCTGGAATCATCATATGAAACGAGAGGATGATAACTTGTTGAATTAAGATTAATGTTGGGGGGGGGGGTGTTTTTTGTTAAAGTCTCACCGAAATAGCCATCACGATGTTGCAGCTCCTCTATTAACAGAGCTATTAATAGACATTTGGTTGAGATGATTTGGATAGCTGCATTTAAAAGTATGGAATAAAAGATGGATTCTAATTATAAGGTTCAAACACTGTTAAGAAAAAAAAACAAGTGTACGTAACAACCTGAAGCTGTACCCTAACGGAGGAAGCACTGATAATCAGCATAATTTCTAGCAAAGGAAGCATTTGGTTGCTTGTAACTCCCAGATACAGGTACAGCCGGATGTGGGGGAGAGGCAGGAGTTTAGGGAAGGGAGCTGCTGCCCGGATGGAGCCCCATGAGAGGGCGCCGCTGCCCCGCTCAACGCCTCTCGGCGCCCCGCGCCCGGAAAGCAGAGCCCGCATCGCCGGAGCGTAGGGTGGGGGGAAGACGTGGGTTTCCTCCAGCATAGACAAGGCTGTATGGAGAAGTATCCTTTCAAAAAACACCCAAATAAATAAAAAGCATAAAATATTCCCTTACTTCCAGGCTGAGGCTGCAGTGCTGCTGCCCAGCTCCCCGCTGGCAAACCAGGGTCTTTGGTTGGAAGAGGTTGTAAAAGCAAGCCCCAAAACTGCTGGGAAATGGGTGAATTTCCCCTTTTCTTTTTTCGTTTTGTTTTGTTTTTAGTTTCTTAAAGTATAGCTTGCAACGGTCAAAAGGTCAGTTCTGAGTAGTTTCGCATTTTGCATCCAGGGTTTATCGTGCATTTCAGGCATAAACTGGTGCAAATCTTCCCGTTTGAAATTGGGTTTAAGGAACCTGCTGGGGTGGGGGGTGCAAAACAAGCACAAAAAATGCGAAGAACCTTTGTTATAAATGATCATTTGAGACACGTTTGTCATGTTTTGTGAAAGGAATGTAATAATAGTGGGATTTGAAAGTTAGAATTTATTGTCCATACCATTCTGCTACCAAAGAGCCGGGGGTCGGCAAGTCTATTTTTGATTTCTTCTTTTTCCTCTCCTCCTCTCCCCTCCCCCAGCACGTAGAGCATATTTAATTCAGGGTGCCACGAAATTGTAAAGCATTAGCTGTCACGAAGCGCATTAACGCTGCCCTGTGCCAGCCTTCCAGGCCGTGACTCAAAGACTTTAACGAAAGTGATAGCAAACTGTCCCTGGTGTTTTTCGAAGAGGGCCATTCAGATCTAGAGGTGCATGAGGGAGGGAGGTAGCTGCATGTGTATCTCCCGCACATCCGCATGCAAACAGCATACATCCTTTCTCCTTTTTCAGGATTTGGTTGAAATTATCTGTCCAACCCACTCCAAAGATGCACCCTTTTCTCCTCTTCCTCCAGGCAGCGATGGCTGTGCTGTGAAAAAACTCGCCTCTGTTTAAACAACTTTCAGCGGTACCAGTGTCCAGCTCTTGTTGTAATACCTGGCTGATATTTGGCTCTTGTCTTTTGAGGGTCGAGTTTTCAGAAGATGTACCCTTTGAAATGAGGAGGGTGGGATGCTGTAGAGGTTGAGAGAAAAGGGGATGAATCTATATTTTCTGCTTTAATTTAAGGCTAAAACAAACAGAAAAAGAAAAGGCCACCCATCCCACCAGCCAACTAAAGACAGCCAGAAGTGTCTCTTGATGAAGTTCTCTTCGCTTTCGAGGTTACATATATATATGTGTCTTGTAAGACCTTTGAAAGTACAAAAGACACTATGCACTTTCCCCCAGGATCCCATGCAGGATAAGAAAGATGTGTAGGAACCTTATAGACAGAGCTTGAAATTTCCGGAGACAGGACCTTGAATTTAGAGACACCTTCTTTTTCTCTGCCTTTCTGCCTGTGTCTTTCTTCCCTTCCCCACCCACACCCCACACCCCCACTTCACACACACACACACACCCGGCGCATCAGCCCATTGCAAAGCTCAATTGTAATTGTTTCCTTTCAAAGGCAGAGATGGGCTCTGCTCGCTTGCAGAATAGGTCGCCTCTCTGCTGTACAACGTGTTTAAAAAAAAAAAAAAAAAAAAAAAAAAAAAAGGACAATACAAAGGAAGGTTCGCCTGAGGAAAGGGATAAAAAAAAAAAGGTTAAAAATGGTCCAACTCCTCCTATCCCCTTCCAAACGGAGGGCTACCCGGGAACCGCACAAATATCCATCCAACTCTGTTTTAATCGTGTTCAGAAAGTAGCTAATCGCTATTTAAATGTGTGGGGAGAAGGGTTTGCTAAACTCCTCTTTTTTCCTTCTTTTTTTTTTTCTCCCAGAGAAAGGTTTCCAAGTTATAAAATATACAGTCCAGTGTGTAGTGTAAGGCTTTCAAATTGAAAACATTGATAAATTTACTCCCTTTATATGTGCTTGAATGTGCTTGATGAGACGCTGCTTTGGTGTTTTACTGCATATGGGAGGATAATTTCTGGACATGTAAATAAAAGCATATTGCATGTGGCGAAAAGCATAATATCTCGTTGTAGATGATGAATCGCCTGGTGCAGAAGCAACTTATTCTTTAATATAAATAGGATAGAAAAAAATATTTCTTAATTTGTCCATTCTCTCTATCTATTTATCTACTCATCCATAACTAAAATAGCGGATATATGCACTATATAATATGTATATTTGATCACTGTGCATCAACATGTATATGGTAAATGTATAAATATATGAGCAAACATGCATTTATATACCTCTTATATAAATTGATCAGGTTTGTATGTACACATACATATGTAACGTGTAGCATACGTGTGCCTACATATGTAGGAATATAGAGAATTTACATATATAAATGTGTCAATTTATATTTGTCTGTACACGGAAAAAGTTACCTTTTCGGTGATATATGTGTGTATGTGTGTGTAAATGTATGTCTGCATATGTGCAACTGTGTATATGTATACATCTTTATATGCCTACATAGAAGTCTAAGTCTCTATATGTGTATATGTATATATCTAGTCACATATATGTCTGTAGATATATGTAACGATGTAACAGATAATGTTTTTACTATCCGATTGAGCTAGAGTTCTGCAGCCTATTGTTTCAGACAACAGATATAAGTTGCGATGGAAGAGGAACGTCGGATTTGGTGTCTGTCCCCCATTTCCAATTATAGATGGATCATTACAGACAGAGAAGTACTGAGAATCCAGACATCTGCTCTTCACATGAATGCACTCACCTCCTAGAGAACAGCCTGCCATCATGCTCTGGAAACTGGTTGAAAATGTCAAGTATGAAGATATCTATGAGGTGAGTATATAATACGCATATGAGTAAGAGAGCATATGTATATTTAAATATATATAGTATATAAATACAGGCATGTCTATATAATACACGTATAGCTCTACATATACATACAGGCAGAAACAGAGACGCATACACCAATACACACAAGTATAGAGAGGGGAAACCAAGAGTAAATGCTTAAATGCTTATTTATTTACATCTTTGTGTTCAGCATGCCAAGTCTTGAACTTTTTTTTTTTCATGGAAAAGCTGTTTGATGCGATTTAAAACATCAAAGAAATGATCTGCGGATTGGGATGGGGCAACTTATAGGCAAGAGTTTGCTTGTTTATACCTCCAATTAAATATAATTCGATTAAATATGGACATATGTCTAGGAAAAAAAAAGCTGCAAATAGAAGAGCAACACAATCTGGTGTTCAGGAACTGGATACATTTCTTTCTTTTCTTTCTTTAATTTTTTAATTTTGCAATTCCAAGCTGGGCTAAAATTGAGTTATGACTTTTTTTCTTTTTCTTCTTTTCACAATCGGATGCGTCTTTTACGACTTTTTATACGTATATACCAATAGCTAAGATGTGCATGGATACATATACTCGCATTAATTAAGTAGCACATACATTCTTTCACGTCTGTAAGTACATGCACCAGAACTGATACATTCAAAGGCAGCTCTGCATAGTCCGCGGACATAAAAAGTTGTGTGCTTTAATCAGACTTCTTCTTCGCTGTTTTCGAGGCCAAACAGCAGAGCAAAGGGGGCGGGGGGGGAGCCGAAATCACAGCGCAAACACCGCGAAACCTTTCTTAATTTTGCACAGTTTCCTGAGCCGGATCTTTCCCAAAAGGGCTCCGCGAATGCATTTCTTGTAAGTTAACCAGCGGGCTGGATTTGCTCCGAAGCGGGGAAAAAGATGTGTAAGGGAAGGCTCTCTGCAAAATCGTATTTTATTCTTTTTTTGTTGTTGTTTTTGTTTTTAATATGGCAGAGGCATTTGCACGGCGATCGCGGGGGGGAAGATTTTCAGAAGGGCGCAATCCGCCAGCTCCAGCGCGGAGGCTGTTCCGTGGGGAGGTGGCCGGGCAAGGACCGGGGACAGGGCAGAGGCCAGATCCCGGCAGAGACCGGCTACTGGGCAGAGGCAGGGCAGGGACCGAGGACAGGGCAGTAGCAGGGACCGGGCAGGGCCGGAGCCGGTTACGAGGCTGCGGACTGGGCAGGCTCGATACCCGGCAGGGGACGGGGACGGGGCGGGGTGGAAGTCGGATAGCGGGCTGGGCATCGGGCAAAGACAGTGGACCAGGCAGGAGCTGGACGCAAGGAAGCGGTCAGTTACAAGGCTGGGTACCGTGAAGGGGCCTGGCAGGAGCCGAGGACAGGGGACGAGCCGGGGACGGGGCAGTGCAGGGGCCGGGGACCGGGCAGGGTTCCGGGGACCTACCGGGAGCACGCCCCGGGTAGCGCCGTCGGGGCCCCGCCGGCCCCAGCCCGTCGCTCCGCCGCAGTTCTCCCATCCGGGAGCGCTCTCACACTTACAGCGGGGAAACTCACAGGCAGAGCAGAGAAGGCGGCAGAGGGAGGGCATGGCTCCCACATCAGCAGCCAGGCAGGGAGGACGGGACGGAGGGGAGCGGGAGAGAGGCAGCCTGCCGAGCCGGAGAAACGTTTCCACTCCCAAAAGCTGCCGTCAGGCTAATTATCAACTGGCAAACCCCAGCATATGCAGAATGAGCACAGCCCAGCATGTGTATTTCTGTCCGTGTGTGTGTGCGTGTGTCCGTGTGTCCGTCCCGCCGGCAATCACAGTTCGTTGAGCCCTCGGTTCTTTTCCCTCCCCATCTCCCGGCACAGCCCGGCCATTGTCTCTGCCTGTCCACAGCACCAAGAGACAAAACATCTCCCTTTCCCTGCTTCGCCGGGGTTTCATTTCCCACCCTCCTTTGGAAGGGGATTTTGAAGCCGCTGTGCATTTTACGGACACTCTTGTTTCTAGACTGCCGTGGGAGAGAAGCTGAGTTGGGGAGCGATTGGGTGGGATTTGGCTGCGGGCAGGTATACCCGGACTTGGAGTGTGCCCTAAGACATTTTGTAACATGTAGCATTAAAAAATAAAGACAAAATATTGGGGATTTTTTGGTTTTGTTTTTTTTTTGGTTGGTTGGTTGGTTTTTTTTTTTAGAGCTGAAGCCCTCTAGATCTATCTTTTTTTAACGAAAAAAAGTGTTTATTTTCTTTCCCATTAAATTGTTGCTTTCTCTTCTTTACAATTTATAATTAACGTAGGGGAGTCTCACCCACTTAAACTGAATCTGTTCTTAAAACAGAAGTGTGTGTGTGTGTGTGTGTGTGTGTGTGCGCAGCGGGGGGGTGCTCTGGGAAGTGTGAGTCTATTTAGGAAGGAACGTAAGTTGAACTTTAACAGAAATGGCAGACAGTCCAGTTGAACGGGTTCCTGCAACATCAAAAAGGTTTTATATCGCCTCTGGCTTTGCCTCACAACTATAAATTTACCATCCTTTAAAAATCACTGCATAAGTTTTCATTTGGGTGAAAATCTGGACTTATACATACATATATTTTTATTTATTTTTTCGTATAGGGAAGGGAGGAACAGGATTCAGAAAGAAGTGAAGCCCACCTTAGTGAAGATTAAAGTATTCATTTGGCTATTGTGAATAAATACGATCTGTAACATGCACCAGAAGGGCTTTATCTTAGCTGTAAATAGGCATATGTTATAGAGACTGCACATTTCTTCTTCCATTTCTTTAAAAAAAACAAGGAAACTGGAGATTTAAGAAAACCTGGTTTTCCTCGTTATTTGTTTAAAAAGAAAAAAAAACATAAACAAAAAACCCAAACAAATTTACAAGAACAAAAGCATCGAAGGCAAACAATTCCTCATATTAGGAATGTATAATTACATGTAAAAAAAAAAAAAAAAGAAAGAAAAGAAAAGAAAATATGGGGGTTTTCTTCTTTTTCTTCGCCTCTGGCATTGTTTCCTCTAACTTCTCCGCTCCAGCTCCGCAGTTCCTACTTTCCTCATCTTCCTCCGCTCGAGTTCATTGAAGTTATGCCTCTTCCTTGCTAAACTTTTTCCCCCCTCTCCCTCTCCCCAACCTCTGCTTCTGCCAGCCCCCCTCGTCTGATTACATCTAGTAATTCTCCACTGAATGAACGTCATTTACAATAGTAGGGGAGCTCTCGAGCTGGCTGCCAGCTTCACGCTCCATTTGGTCCTGCATTCTCCCTTTAAAGTAGTCGTGTAATATTAATAGTCATGAATATCAATTATTATGAGGCGGTGTAGAGAAGGAAAGGGAGGAAGGGGTAGCGGAGCAGTCTGAGCCTAGCCTTGGGTTGAAGAGGATTGTATTTGGGAGCTCAAAGGGAAAAAAAAAAACAGGGGGGGGAAACCCCAGAGAGGGAGGGGTAAATCATATATGTAGATAGAGGTTTCCAGGCTCTGTTTGGGGGGCATTGGTCCTTTTTTTTTTTTCTTTTTTTTTTTTTTTGATGGATAGACTTCGAAGTATCTCAAGCTGTTCTCCTGTGTCCAACACGGCCCTTTGCAGATCTCCTTGATATTTTCCCCCCCCTTCAATTATTAGCACTATCACCATTATTTTCTTTTTAGCTATCACAAGACTTTTTTTATTTCCAGATGTTAGTCCACACCTATTCCGCCATGGTGAGTTTGGATCCATGTTGTACTAGAATTGCATGTTCTCTCTCTCGATCTGTTGTCTCTCTCCCTCTCTCTCTCTTTTTAAACGCCTTTGGCTTGGTAATTTAGCACAATAATTGGAGGAGGCTGCAGCTGCTTCTCCCTTTTTGCATTGTGTGTTCTCGATTTGAGCAAGGGGAGTTTGGGGGGGGAGAGCAGGGAAAAAACACAACTTTTTTCTTCCTTTTTTTTTTCCTTTTTTTTTTTCTAAGCGATGTGTGCCATTGCTTGTGGGGGGTTGAGCTACACTTTGTGGAATAGATATTTTTCTTGTTTACTTTTAGCCTCGCAACTTCACCTCTATGGAGTTGTACAAAACTCTTCTCCCACCTTTTCTCCGAAGCCTCCACACGCTCCCCCACCCCGGCCCCCCACACACCCCAAAGACTTTTCATTACAATTGACCCCCACCCCATTTTCCGGAATATAATATTGGGAAAAGAGACAAAAGACATTGGAAATAGCTGGAGAAATCAGAAATCACAGCGACTGGATTTGTTCAATACCGATATTTCTTTCTTTTTTTTTTTTTTTTTTTTTTTTTTTTTTTTCCCGAGGAGTGGACTCTCTTTATACTAAAAGCCCCCATGATTTTTTATTTTTTCCTCAAGTGTTTTTTCGCACAATTTCGTTCTTCGGAGTCCTCCGAGACGTGCAGATTTCTTTTTGGTCTTTTCCAAGTCAAGATGGGTTGGTGATTTTGAGTTTCAGGACTTCAGCAGTGGGAACAAACAGATGTTTGGAAACTTTAAGCAGGACAAGGGGTGGGCTGTTTGGAATGATGGGAATTTGGGGTTCTCAATGTTTTAAATTTCTTTTTAAACTTTAGGTTTTATTTGAGGAGATGCTGGAGGGGGAATCATATTACTGGACTGAAATCACGAATCATAACTGCATATGGAACACTCGTTCTACATTTTTAATTACGACATTTAGTATTTCTCCCTCAGACAGATCCCCCTTCCCCCTCCTTGTTACTTACTGGGAACAGACACGATCTGAGTGGAAAATGCTGGGACACTCCTAATCCTTGGCAGAGGAAGGAAGGGACATACCTGAAACCTGGTTTACAACTGGTTGTATTTATAATTTGTATTATTTTGGGGTGGGATTGTGCTTCTTTTACTTTTTAAAATATTATTATTTTTTAAAAGTCCTCTCTTTTTTGTTGCTTTTATTTCATTCTGCTCGTAGGACCGGCATGATGGAGTGCCCAGCCACAGTTCCAGGTTGTCCCAGCTGGGATCCGTCTCCCAGGGACCCTACTCCAGCGCTCCTCCGCTCTCTCACACCCCATCCTCGGATTTCCAGCCGCCTTACTTCCCACCCCCCTACCAGCCTCTTCCTTACCACCAAAGCCAGGACCCTTACTCCCATGTCAATGACCCCTACTCCCTAAACCCCCTGCATCAACCCCAGCAGCATCCCTGGGGCCAGAGGCAGAGGCAAGAGGTGGGATCGGAGACGGGGTCACTGCTGCCGCAGCCTCGGGCCGCCCTGCCCCAGCTCTCGGGCCTGGATCCCAGGCGGGACTACCACTCCGTGAGGAGGCCAGATGTCCTGCTGCACTCAGCTCACCATGGCCTTGACTCCGGGATGGGGGACAGCCTTGCCCTGCACGGCATCGGGCACCCAGGGATGGAGGAGGTTCAGGTAAGGCTCCGCGCGTTGCATTCTCCTGGGCCATGCAGATGCCTCCCAGGCTAGAACCCCCATCCCTCGGCTATAAATCATCAGCGAAGGGTTTACAGTGATATCGGTGCAGGCTACCATCCTTTTTCTGTGCTGGGATTATAATCCAGCTACTCCCCGGCCTTCACCTTTTTTTTATTAGTAGTATTAGTATTATATAGAGAGAATTTATTTCACTGCTACCACGCACCAGCTCTGCTTTGCAAACCAAACCTTACCCTGCAAACAGAGCGCAGGGGAAGGCAGGCATACTTTAAATATTCCACGTGTTTCAAAAGCTGGCAAAGTTTAAACCTGGCTTTTCAAATTCAGGTTATTTTCCATGCAATCTCAGTTTACCCCCTCCCTTAA
The DNA here is from genome assembly GCF_012275295.1 of Melopsittacus undulatus. Lineage (NCBI taxonomy): Eukaryota > Metazoa > Chordata > Aves > Psittaciformes > Psittaculidae > Melopsittacus > Melopsittacus undulatus. The sequence continues at coordinate 17,314,400 of NC_047529.1, read as the reverse complement.
CCACCCCAACCAATTTCCTGCCGTTCAAGGATTTTGATGAAACTGTCCAATTACTACATTTTTCATCCCGGAGGGAAAATACAAACAAAACCCAAACCAAAAGCAATAACTGGTCATCAGGAATAAGACTTGAAATACTCACTCCCCCCCCTTCCTCTTTTTTTTTTAAGCATAACTGGTAGGGTAGCACTGATTTTAAATTGTTTGATTCCCTATTTTGGGTAACAAAGGAGTTTCAGCGAGTTCAAAGCACAGTATTTCTCAGCTTTCTTCCGTCCCACGCGAAACTCATCAGCACGTGCTATTTCCTAGAAAAAAAAAAAAAAAAAAAAAAAAAAAAAAAAACAACCCGCCCCCCCCCCCAAAAAAAAGAAACCCCACCAAAAACCAAACAGACAAACAAGCAAAAAAAAAAAAAAACCCAAACAGACCCACAAAGGCCCTTAACAGCTTCGGTACTAGGGGGTGGGGGGAAGGGTTTGCACCTTGCTGGAGCAGGGTATGGCCAAAGAGGGGGATCCCGAGCCGGAGGAACTAGGGGGCCAGTTCCTTTATTAGGCTTTGCTAGTAGGGATTTGGAGGTTTCCTTCCATTCTTCACCTCCCTCCTCCCCAAATTTAGGTATCATATATATATATATATGCATATATACACTTGGGATAAACAAACGCTGGATGAAATACGGGCTTCAAAGTTAGAAAAACGGGAAAAGAAAGGGGAAAATAAAGGAGAAAAGAGGAGTCTGAGAAGGTAAAACCAGCCGTCAAAAGGATCCTGCTGAACATGACAAGGACAGCAGCAGAGGGATGGCTGGTTGCATTTGCTTGAGCCTGGTTTTAGGACTTCAGGGAAAAATCTTTGTGATTTGCTGGGGCAAAGTGCTTTAGAAAGAGAAAGATTTTGGCTTTGCTCCTGCCTCCGAGCTCGTCAAGTCTCTGGTTTCTGCGGGTTTCCAAGATGGTTTTGAGAGCAGAGGGCATACCCCCCTCCCTGGGGCTCGGCTTTCAACCTCGGCTCAGCCAAACCGCCTTGAGGGTCAAGTCGAGCTTTACCTCTGTGAACATGTCTATCTTTCTCTGGATAGACGTTAAGTACTGTTTGTGCTTTCGTATTTACACTTTCCCCAAAGAAAAGCTGGTGATTGTTGTGCTCTTGTGAGAAAAAGAGATGAGGGGAGGAAAGGGAGAAGAGGTAAAAAAGGGAGAAGAATATAAAAGGTGGAAGAAACGAAAGGAGAAAGAGGGGAAAAGAGAAGGGGGAGAAAAAGACAGAAAGAAACAAGGGGAGAGACAGGGAAAGGGGAAAAGGTGGGGAGAGACAGGGAAAGAAAGAGAGAAAGAAATGGACAGAGATAGTGAGAAAAAAAGAGAGAAGAGACAAAGGGTAGGAGAGCGGAAGAGAGGAAGAGGAAAAACAAGAGAGAAGTATAAAGCAGGGAAGGAGAGGAAGGGGGTGAGAGAGAAACTGAGAGACAGAAAGAAAGCGAAAAAGAGAGAAGAAAAGGTCTTACTCAGCTCAGATAAAAGAGCTCTCCTTCCCTTTTCCAGTACAACATCCCCGCTACGGGCAGGGCTCAGCACCCGGGGAAAGTGCTTCTCCCGGCCCCCACCAGCCCGGGCAGGCGATCAGGCTGGGATCGGTCTGGAAAAGGGATGGAATGGGGATCGGGATGGGACTGGGCCGGGGCAGACGTGGACTTGGGCCAGCAGGCATGGGGTTCTTGTTTTGGGGTTCTGAGGCGAATGGAAATCAAACAGGCACTTTACTTCTAAAAGTTTGGTCTCAGGCCGGGAGAGGAGAGGAGAGGAAAGGAGAGGAGAGGAGAGGAGAGGAGAGGAGAGGAGAGGAGAGGAGAGGAGAGGAGAGGAGAGGAGGGTGTCTCAAGGAGAAACACGTGAAGGAAGAAGTGTCCAACTACAAGTTAGCACAGGCAGGAGGGAAAGTAGCCCAGTACCCGCTCCTACCGTTCAGCATTTTCTATTCTTGTCTCCTCTTCTAGTGGCAGATGAACTTGGGCAGTTTTCCAACCTGATTTTTAATATGGATTTATTGTGGAGCCAAGGAATCCGTTCTAGGGATTTTAAATATGAATCTACAGGGATTCCGGTTCAGGCGATATATACTTATTTTCCAAGAACGCTAGAGAGAATTTCCAAGAAGGGTCTCAAATAGCTATTTGGTTTAGCTTTGTGGTGTTCTTTCTTCTTTTAGTAGTCAAAAAATTTGAACTGATATTTAGGTATATAGTTGGATAAAGATGTGTCTCTTTGCTTTAGCTTATACGTGTCTGATCAAATACATGCCATGGGAATGGGCTGGGCTAACAAGGTAGCATGAAACAGAAAGAAAGGCAGTGCGTGACAGAAAGAAACAGTGGTTATTTTACAAACGCCAAACTCAGGCCATGTGTGAGCCATTGTCCAGGGCTGGAATTAAATGATTGTAACATGATAGCGCTCTGTTATTGTAAACAGGACGTATTGTAATGCTATTGCTGCTCCTTCCGAGGGGCATTTTCAAACTGCAAATTACAGCCCTCTCACAGGGAACAGAGAAGCCAAGACCTAGTCATTGAAAACAAATTTGCGTCATCTAGAAGGGTCTTTGAAAATAAACAAACAACCCGCAAACATTGCAGCCTAAGATATTCCCACACACACCAGCTATGCGAAAGAAAGGTTATACTAGTAAAAGATACAATAAAGAAAATATGCAGGGGAAATTCAGGCTCTTTAAAGGGAAACAAGAAGATAATTTATTTTTTCTCTGATATATTCATAGCTGTTGAATAAAGTGGACATATATGGCATCTAGGAAGCTCTGTGCTATCAGATTATTGGAGGAAGAAAGGGAGGGGAATCTTCCTCTCGAGATTTTCCAAATCTATCTGGAAACTCATCACCTTTCCCCTCCCCACACATACACCTTCACTCCTCCTCCCTCACACTGCCGCCTCTGTTTCTATGTGCTAGCTAGAGACAAGGAAAGTTAAGTTGCGCCAAAACACCGAAGCCTCTTATAAAGTAACCCCTGGTATCACTTTTAACTAAAGAAGTCTAGTAATTAAAAGTCTGAGTTGTTTTTCCACGTTTCCGCATGCAGTCCTAATTAAATCTTTACGATCCTCTCTGTGACTATTAACTGCCAGCATGCTGAGCGAATATCCTGTACAAAAACCCAGCAGGAGGGCGTAATTAGATAGAAAATCAGACAGGAGTCTTCTCATTAACTACAACAACTAACCCACGTTGCTGATGGAGCTAGCGGAGCGCACGCACAGGCATAAACCGTGGGCACAACCATCTACTCCACAGATAAGGTGAGATAAGGAGTTAAAAAAAAAAGGAAGGAAGGATGGTGTTTCATATTTACCTCCAATTCTGTGAGGTGGAGGTGCACCGTGATGCAGGATTTGCTCATCATCCCTCTTTGGGAGCTGCTCAGGGAAAGGAAGGAAGACTGTAATTTTATTTTGTGCCCTTTAGGTATGTAGCCTATTGATTATGAGAGAAAGACACAGCCATGCACAAACACACAACAGAAGGAACCTCTCTGTGTGTGCGCTCCCGCTTGAGTGTGTATGCGAGGAAAATAAAAGGAAAAATCTCATAGAAGATACTGTTCCGTCACATTTTTTGGGAGATGAGATTTTGACCTAAATTATATTCCGTCTTAAATATCTGCTGATCAGAGAGAGACGGAGATAAGGGCTGGATCCGGATAATCTCATCCTCTCGTGGTAGCAAAGATGGTTAAATAATAGCGAATAAAATAATGGCTTTGCTGTAAAGATGTTCTCTTTATCAGGAAAAAAAACGTGACAACTCCCCACATATGCAATAACCTGGAAAAAAAAAAAAAAAACCAACCAAAAACTCAAACCCTAAAAATAATAAACCCAAGAAAACCATAAGTCCTCGCTTTCTCGAATACCCAGAATTTACCATAAAACGGAACCTGCCATAACCCTGCAATAAATTGCTCTGATGACACCTCTTCTCTTTTAGATTTTTTTTTTTCCTGTTCCGACCGCAGATCCAGCGGTAATTTTGGTTTATTTGTTGTTGAGTGGGTTTTTTTTTTGGTGGTGTTTTTGTTTGGTTTGTTGTTTGGGGTTTTTTTGTGTATCCCACGTTGGTGTTGAGAAATGAAACCCAACATTTGCTGTGTCCTCTGGGCCCTTCTTTGTTCTCCTCCCTGCTAAAGAAGTTAATGCCGTAATAACAGGTGTGCTCTTATACGGGCTGAAAAGAAAGGGGAAAGAAAGGGCGGGGAGGGGGGTGAAGGGGGATGGGATGGGGGAAAGGCTTGGAAAGGAGAAAGGAGATAGGGAGACTTTTACTAGGCAATCAATTTCATAGTTGCTTCTTTTGATAATGTATATTCCTGCTCCCCTCTCCCCATTAATTCAGGGGCTAGAAATCTGCTTCTGCCCCGGATCATGGGGGCGGATCGCTCCGGCTTTAATTAAAAGTCCATAATGTAAACTATTGTATATAAAAAGTAAATGGTCCTTGAATTATTAAGATGTAGCAAGGTTAAACAAACAAAACAAAGCACACACACACAAAAATAAAGGGGGGGAGAGGGGGTGTGTGGAGGAGGGAGGGCGGAGAGGGAGATTTTAAGTTGTCCTTAATCGCGTTCATTTATGTCATGCGATGGATCTTGCAGATGTTGCTGAATTGCCAGATTTTCAAAGGAAGAAATATAAATCTTTATCGAATGCAAGGAAGTCTATGCGATTTCTATGTTTTATAAGATACCAAACCTAGTATTGCACCCCATATGCTTCACACCGGATTGTTATTATTATTACTATTATTATGCATACTATATTATACTATATAATTTGTAAGATTTGTTTTTCCTCGTCGATTCGGAGGAATAATGATAACAATAATAAGAATGATTAAGAAATCCCTCCTCCCCCAGTGAATTAATATAAATGAAAATAACAGAAACTTCAGTTTGGAATGACATGATTTATGTACGTGATTCTTTAATATCCAGTCAATTTGAATAGTGATGTTTTTATATTCACAGTCAGTTGAAGATGCCAATAACAGCGGTATGAACTTATTGGACCAGTCTGTCATTAAAAAAGGTATGGATTATTCCAACAAGCTAGACGAACTTGTACTTTGTAGCAAAATCTTCATGATATCTTTTTACTTTGGGACAATTAATTTATCTGGGAAGTAGGTATAGATGGCAGTAAGGTGTATAGTTAGTTGGATCAGCAGATAGAGTGAAGGGGAAAGGGAAGATCTGTGAAAGGAAAAGTTTATATTCCCACCTTCCCCCTCCTTAAAGGGTTTAATTACTCAAATGTCCCTAATGGAGCACCCCATGCTCAAATGCAGTTTCCGCGGGGGGGGGGGGGAAGGGGGGGGGAGGGGGGGTTTATCTTTTAAAGGGAGAAGAGGGCTGGTTCCCTTTGGGGCTGAAATGTATTTCCCAGGCCAATCAAAAGTGAAGGGGAGAAAAAGAAATACTTATGGAAAAACAGCCTCGACCTTCTTCCCCCCTTCTTCCAATAATCCCCCCTTCCCCATGCCCATTTTGTAAATCTCCCTACATATGCACACATGATTTAGTGTAACTGCAGAATCACCCCATACTGTTAAAGGGAATGTGATATTAACAAATGTTTGCAGTCTCTTGTACAGCTGTAAGCAAAATAATTAACTAATTAAACTAATTAAATGTAATTACAATAACTCATTTCAGGCGTATTGCAGCTGCTTAATTTTTTTACATTTCTCTGACAGTCACTCGAAGATGCTTGGCGATTAGTGTTGTGTTATGCTGATAGACATTAAACAGATCACACACTGCAAATGTAGGGAAAGCTATCTTTAATTATCTAAGGAGTTTCTATTTCTAGATTCAATTTTAAGTACCAGAGATGAGTCTTTGAAATGCTGTCTCTTATGCTTACTATCAGCAGCACTTACCTCTTATTTGTCACATGCGAACAAATACTTTAATAGGGATGATCTTCTAAGATTTAAAGGAAAATAACAGGCAGAGTGTTTATTTGAAATGTATTTAAGGCAGCATGAGGTCATTCCGTGTATTTATTGGTTTTTAATTTAAATCCTCGTGTACAGTCTCTCTCTTGCACACACACACACACGATCAAGGTCTGGTTATTTGAGGAAGGAGAGGTGAAAACTTGAAGAACGTTTGGTAGCATTATTTAGGACCAACGGTTGAAAAGTCGAAGGTGGTTTTGAGAAATAGAAAATTGCTCACCTTTTGGTTTTAATATACATAGTGAAAAGTTGTTTCTCTTGGTTTAGTGCACTTTGAATGTTCAGTCGGGTTTGTGCTCAGGGTCTGTAACCTGATGGCTTTTGCTTGTATTATCTTTTCTTCCCCCACCCCTCCGATCTCCTCCCCTCTCCACCCCCGCTTAACACCTCATACCCGATGTTTCCTCTTGGGTGTATCAGATTAATTGGTACTTGATTTGTTGGCGGAGAGGCTCCTTCCTAGCGTGGCTCCCTTTTCGTATATTCCTTTCACAATCTGTTTTTCCGCAGAACACTTTTCTGTTGATCATCCTGGCAAAAATACTCTTATATATATATATATATATATATATATATATACACACATATAATCACTCCACCCCCCTTCTGTGTCTCTCCTTCCTTCAGGGACAGCAGAGACTGAACGCGCGTGCTGGGCGGTACAGTTAGATAGCGAGTAGCACTAAAATGTGCGTATTAGTATTTACATGTCTTAGGTGTAGATATAGGGATGCTTAATGTGTATGGGCATTGCAAGAGCTCCAGGTCGAGCAGCTGCCGCATAATCCCATACAGGTGCGATTACATGCGCCTATGTGCAACCATAAGAAGAGATACCCTGAGTTTACTCGTGGTGAACAGGATAGATATGCAGTTTGGAAGTGTTACTAAACAAAGATCCTGAGATCTGTTTTAAAGTCGCTTTAGCAGTATTTTCTTCCTCAGATGTAATGCTGAGACTTAAGAAGCTTCTCAGCATAAAGGAATAGTGGGAACTCAGTTGGTTTTTGCACAGGGTGTTTCCTGGGTACGGAGGAAGAGAATAATAATAATTATTATTATTATCAGAAGGTAATAAATAGTGGGTCACATTTGTGGCAGACAATATTTGACCAGGAAGAGAGGAGGAACTACACAGACAGGGTCCACTATCGATTTCGCCTTGTTCTTGCGGTTTGTCGCTATGACGATGTCCTTCACAGGAAGAATAAGTTGTTGAAAATCTCCAAGCTGTTATTGCAGGCAGATGGACAGATAGGTAGAGACTGAATCTGGGGCGGCGGAGCACTCCCCGTGATACAGATTTGATAGACAAGGGTTGGAGTGGGACCAAAACCTAAAACACTTTCATTACGATGTAGTTGAAAAAATAGTATAATGTGGACTTGGTATCTGAACGATTGTGTTTGTTTATTCATAGTCTTGGAAGCCTGCAGAAGGAATTACCTATCTATGCAAAATTATTGCCAAAATATTAAGGAAATTACACAGGGATTCATTCGCAGCTATCGATTTATCCCGCGTATCGATCCCGCACAATAGATTACATACACCCAGCCTCTTGTTATGTTTGCTATCTGAGCTTACTTGACATTTCTGAAGTAATTTAGTTAAGAGGAAATGAGTTGTTCCCAGTAGAGAGAGCAAACGAGTGGAGTGAAGGTAGCCAGCGTGATAAATGGCTCTTTCATTTGGAGATCTCCAGAGCTCGTTTAAGGCTAATTTTCTGTATTAGCCCCCTTTGAGCTATTAATGCAATAGGCAGGGACCGTGGCCCCTCGGCTCTTAGCTGCCCCATTAGAGCGAGCATTAAGCTACCAAGCCTGAACTCTGCTGTGGTGGTGGTGGAGCAATGAAAGGTGCTTTTAAAACTCTCCTAATCTAAACTGGCAGAGGGTGGTTAATACGATTTGAAGGGGGCTGGTCAATGAACAATCAATAAACTAATAATGAGAAGGATGCGGTACATTAACAGTCTAAAAAAATCCAACGAGACGTTAAAAAATCATCCTTAACTCCTAGTTCCATTAAGATTTGGGTGGTGGAAGTGGGCGCGAGGGAGCCAAATAAATCATTGAGATGATAATAATCACCAAGAACATTAATATCAGTTTTAACTCGGCTTTTAAGAGTTCATCGGCTGCACGTTTTGAGGCCTTTCCCTCTATCCCTGCTGAAATACAGAGAGATTTTATGTATGTCAGGAATTAAAAATCAGGTCCCCTTGTCACCTGTTCATTTGGGATGTTCTTTCACCGGCTATGGCCAAAGAAGTTCTCCTCCTGAAAAATTCCGCGTGGCCCGAGTTCTGAGTTAATTTTCTGTGACTCTGGGGCACAGTCAGTGACCTTAAAATTATTCTGATGTATTTATTTACTTTCAGCGGTTTCTGCCAATCGCCAGCACACTCACACCTGATTTAGCCACTTAACCCTAACACCTTCATTCTCTATCTCTTTGCAAACACGCTCTGTTCTTACCATTTAAAAGAAATACATGAAAGGAGGCGTCTTAACCTTAAGACCCCCAAACAACCTAATAATACAACATGAGATTCCTCCCCACCTCTTCTTGAAGGATCCGGATAAATGATTAACTGAAAACCTCTCTGGCCTCAGCTTTGCAGGTGATAGACCTGGGAATGAGAGATGTTGCTTCGCTGCTGGTTTCGTGCTTATTCCTGGATTGCCCACTGAACCTTATGATCACCTTTAATTGAATGCAAAACAATTTCGAGGGAATACATTTTGCTTGGAAATTTAGTCCCGGTCTTCAGGGGAAAAAGGACTTCGATGGAAGAGAAGGGGGGGGGGGGGGGGGGTGGGAATGGAGGAGGTGAAAGGGACCGGAGGGAAAGGGACAGGAATACACACTTTCTCCAGTTGTTCATTAAAATTAAAATAGCAACCGGATCTTTCGGTGGCAGTGGGTAAGACTCTGTCTCCGGGTTTTCTTGGTTTGGCTACCAAGGCAGACCAAATCAAGTTACAACAAAGTCCTGTTGTTATGATGGACAAAGAACTTTTAACTGATTTTAATTTGCCTAGTAGGAGATTTAAAAAAAAAAAAAAAAGCTGTTTGATAGCTCAATAGCAAAATAGCAAGAAGTTTGGCTATGACGTTTGTTAGTAAGAAATATAAGAAATATTTATTCAGCTTGATTGTTTGATCGACTGACAGGTGATCATATTATTGACTGGGGTTGTTGCAACGATAACCATAGAGTAGAGCCTTGCTATTCAACTATTTTCAGGGCATTATTTTATTTATTAATATTTATTTATTCTATTCATTTGCGGTTTTTTCTATTTATTTGTTTATTTTTAGTGCTCCTCAAATGCCCTTTTATTTCCATTTCCACTTCCATGTTTGCACTGATGCCCATTTTTATACTTTTGTGGAAAGCAACTCAACAGAGGATCACCAGTATCAACAACAACAACAACAAAAAAAACCCCAACCAAAACAAACAAAAAAAAAATAAGAACCCCAACCCCTAAGACTTAATGTATGCACAGAAAATTGTAAACATGTAAAGAACTGAAAGCTTCACGCTGAGTTTCGCCATGCTCCATTTCCCCACCATTTCCTGCTGTCGTTTTAAAGCGATCTCACTCATCTAGAGATCCCGTTTGCAGGAGCAGTGTGCTTATAATTACTAACAAATCAAGCGGCTACTGTTGCTCTCCTGGTTTATTGATAAGCTGAAGAGAAATGGAAGGGGGAGAAATGACAAAGAGGCTGGAAGCAACAACAGGGGGAGAAAAAGAGAGAAAAGGGATAGAAAAGGAGAGAAAAATAGAGAAAGAAAAAGAAAAGGCAGAGATTTTGGAAAAGGGAATTATGCAATTGTGAATGCTCACATACCGCAAATAGAGTTTGGAAGGGAAAGAAAATGGAATATTTTCTGCTGCAGATAACAAGAGCTAAAAGGCATAAAGTTAAGGCAGAATTGCTGGGGATGCTGTGTACACATGTGTGTGTTACTCTGATTATTTCAGTTCTCGCAATCCCTAGCCAAAGAGTAAAGTTGACATGGGCTACAAATATATTCTGTATTACACTCTATTTACATACATTCAGGGATTTGACACTTGCAGCTGCTCGCACGGACATGTATATCTCTTCACCCACTAAAACCTCCACGTTTTATTATCTCTGGTAATGTCTGGGCTCTATCTGAAAAGCTATAGCCATGATAAACACATAGATACGATATAGATAGAGATAATTCATTCCATGGCAAACACTTCTTTTGAGACAACATTAGGTAATTTACAGAAGATATAGAGTCTAGATAGAATACATTTCTCTGAAGCTATGAAATTGCAATAGATATGCTTACACCGCCTGGTAAGCTTCTAAAATTTAGAGTTATTAGAGTCCAAGTGATGGGTATATTCATACTGTCCTTTTGGGAGAGGCAGAGGTTGAGAGAAAACCTGAGGAGTTCTCATCCTATTGGGGGAGGGAGCCAAGGCAGCCTGCTTCCCAAAAGCAATTTGCAAGGAAAAAAAAAAAAACAACAAAAAAACCCAAACAACAAAAACCTGAGCACGTGAAAATCCATATTTCAAAGGTTAACTAATGTAATGAGCACTCCAAAGGGCAGAGCAAGGGGGGAGCAAAGCACATTTCACCATTGCACGGGTCCCTCACTCTTTAGTGAGTTTGGACTAAGATCAGATGTTCGTGGAATTGCTGCCTCTTGTTTAATTTTTCAGTTCACTGGACAGTGACCTGATAAACTGGCGACTAAATATAGCCACTGTAAAGGTGTACTGGAACCACTGAGCCCATGTGTTGGGCAAAGAGAAAAATGCCACTCATGAAATCTGTCTGGTGGCACTGCTTTACTTGTTGTTGTTTTCTTTTTTATTTATTTATTTATTTGTTACTTTTTCTTGATGCTTCACTAGAACGACATTGCAGAACATCATGCATGAAACAAGTGATATGTCTATGTATAACGGGGGAGGGGTGGGGAGGTATTTGGTTTTTGTCTATCAGAGCTACTTCTGAGACTCCAAATGAGTCTTTTCCCATAGAATCAATATCAATCAGCCTCCTTCCTCCTGCCATTAATAGCAATGAAAGCAGGAGTGGGCCTCTATCTAACTCCTTTATAACTGTTTCTGTGCAGTTCTCAAACTATTTGAAACTGCCTTTATGAGCTGTATAAATTGCCTAACTAAAAATAATAGAGAAATAAGAATCCATCTCTCTTTCTGATTCCCTGAAGTAAAGCCACTCAAAATAATTTGTTTATACTTTAGACTATATACAAGGCATACAAAGCAATATGTATGTCTAAAATCGACATGCCTTTTGGTTTTTAGCTGTTATAGAGCTTTTATTGTGGGGGTCTGGTCTGGCAATAGGAAATGATCTGTAATAAAACCAGTGAAACACGGTTGTGTCTATTCCATACATTGAGGTTATAAAATTGGCAATTGCCCAGTAGTTAGCACTTAGTAATATATTAGGATACCCGATCTTATTGTTTAGCAGCTCCAGACGACTTAAATATCCGCTCAACCCTAATGGTTTGATTCTCCAGCTATGTTGCAAATAAACAGGGGTTTTATGACTTAACTGACATGTATTATAACTACCTAAATAGCTGGCATATGTGCATAATAGAACCCTATTATTTGCCGAATTGGTTTTGTAATTGATTGAGTGGAAATGGGAGACTGTGGAGCAGTATCTACTCGAGGAGGGTATGTAAACAATTAGTTTTCTCCTCTGAAAGATGCCCGCTGGACTGCCAGGATTCTACTACCAGCAACTCCCTAATTCTGGAGTGTATTTTCTATAGGGAAAGGCGTGTTGCAGCGATTCCGAAAGGAAGCAGCAGTAGCAGCTGTCAGCTCTTATTAACTCCTGCATAAAACATACCTTAAGTACGGTTTGTTATCAATTACTTGCAGAAATGAAACAACTGGGGAAAATGCAGAGAGGCTCCCTATAAATTAAAGCGATTGGCTGATTGATTAGGGCACCTGCTGTAAATCATCACACTTACCCACAATTATGAGGGAGCTATTTCAGTTTGTTCGTAAACAAAATTCGGGTCACGGGGGAAATGCTCTCGTTTCTGGTTTAGCCAGTTTTTGTTCTTGTTTATTTCTGAGTGTGCATGCTTGCTGTTATAGGAATTTGTTTGTTATAATCCCCTTGGTAACTTTCAAAATAACCTCACTGTTTTCTCAGAGGAAAGAAATATTTCTTTTTTTGTCGTGGACAGAATACCATGTTTTAATTTTGCTTTATTGTTTTATTTTGATTTTTTTCCCATAACTGCCTTCATATGTGTTACATATACCCGTAGTTACCCATAACTACCTTAAATACGTGTTACAGTAACTAGATTAGCTTTATTTAGGGGCAGGAGAGTTCCTATTACTTTACGGACAGCACAATATGATCAAGGTGGAGAAAGCCATGGTTAGACTAGATTTCTGGTGGTTTTTTTTTCTGGTGTTCATTTTTCTGAAAGAAAAGACTCATTTCATAAACCAGAGTTAATAAAAACACAAAGCAATAACAGAGCTGTCTTCTGGTTGCTGTATCCTCCAGCCTTGATACTTATTCAAGACAGCAACTCCCTTTGTGTAGTGAATTTATTCCTGGCTCAGCTTAGCAGTAATGGAAACATTAGCAAAAAAAAAGTAAATTTTCCTTTTTTTTTCCCCTCCAGAAAGGCGCTGTCCGTTGTACAAAAGGCATCGGGGGGCTCTGGGTGAGACACAGGCTCAAACCCGAAAGTTGCCAGGTGCTTGCCAATATGTATTTTATTTTTCAATGATCAAACCCTGCATAGAGGCTGTACTGTACCACCCTTCTATCCATCCATCATTCATGGAGCAATTTCCTAGAGGTTGGGGGAGCAGCACCCTTTAGGTTGCTGGAGGTAGCCAGAGACTCAAAATTCCCTTTCATTTTGCTGTTCTGTGCATGTCAGAGAGACTTATCCAATACTCCTTCACGACATGATGTTTTCTCTCTCCCCTCTCTCCCTTTTCTTTTTCCAGTTCCTGTTCCTCCAAAATCTGTTACTTCTTTGATGATGAACAAAGATGGCTTCCTGGGTGGAATTTCAGTCAATACTGGAGAGGTGTTTTGCTCTGTACCTGGCCGTTTGTCCTTGCTTAGTTCAACTTCAAAGTATAAAGTAACTGTAGGAGAAGTTCAAAGACGCCTTTCTCCTCCAGAGTGTCTGAATGCATCCCTTCTAGGAGGAGTACTTAGAAGGTAAGAGGCTGAAGCATATGTATGAATATGCCCATGGTTGGGTATCCGTGCATGCACCAAAATATTTGGTCAACAGTAAAGATGACTGCAAGTACTCGCTGACCTTACTGCCATAGCTTGTGTGTGTCACATTCAGGGTTAGGCGAAAATATGCTGTACTCAGACATTGAGATGAACATATGGAGACTAGAGAAAGATGTAGCCTACTGAGGTTTCTGTCAAAGAATCTGGAGCTTGTCTCAGTTCCAGAATGAAGGAACTGAGGCAAGAAGATTTTCACTCTTCTACATGCGCACACCTTCTAATTTTTCTTCTTCTCACACTTCTCTCTTAGAAAACTGTCAAAATAAAATATGACGATGGCCATGTTGCAGTTAGACATTGCATGATGAACCATATGTATTTCAGGACCTGATGTATTTCTAGGGATTTCGTAGATAAATCCATGAGACTACCTTTATATGACTATAACGATAAGGCAATTAACATGGTGTTACACAAGACATTATTTAAATTGGCAGAGGATTAATAGGCAGCCTGTAACTTATGTAAGTAGCTGACTAAAGAAAACCAGCAACAGATAGCTTTGAAAGTCAGAAACAATGCTTCAACTAAAGAAAGTTGCTAGGGGAATTATTCACAGTTGATGTTGAAGCCTTTGCTATTCAACAATTGTGCAAATCGCCCACTGATGTCCTGGTGGGTTTTGCTGAAGACCTCAAAATAGTTGGTGTTATTGGTACTGAGGAAAATAAAGACCAAGGGATGACCTGGAGGTCTGGATACCTGTCCATCATAGCAAGTGGGAGATTGTGCGTTTAGATACCAGCAACGAGAATTTCAGCTCGGAGGTCATCAGCTGGAAAAACTATCAGAGAAAGGCTTTTATCTTTTTGGTAATGTCTGAAGGGCTGCGAATTGCCAGAATTACTTGTCTGGAGGAAAGGTGGGCTAAGACTCTATGTCCAGTCAGAATAGGAAAGAAGTCATGGCATGAGGTACCAGTTCTCTTAAGCCAGTAGAAAGTTGGGAGGGGATAAGACTTCATTTTCTATGCGTGAGGTATATGCCAGACGGGAAAATAAAGCATTATTTTGAGACAGGAACAAATGCATATAAATTGACCTCGAATAAATTTCAGATCATGTTTAAAAATTGTTAATCTTAAAGAAGAAAATACTTTTTCCAAATCCTGCAGCAGCAATTGGGCAACGTTGACTGTAAGGTGTTTTTGAAAAGTTGTGTTTGGCTTCCCTCCCCACCCACAGCCCCCCGCAAAAAAAAATCCGCGATGACGTCTGGAGATGTGGATGAAAGTCCTGCCACATGCTGTCAGTCACCCAAAAATACACGTGAGAATTAGGATCTCCTAAAATAGATGCCGTTCCACGTGAATGTCTGTAATCATTGTTCAGACAGGATCTTTGCCAGTGAGAGCAGCAGAGTTTTACTTACAGATGCCAACCTGCCTGCTCATTCTGTACAACTACAAATGGAGCAGGGAGAACATCTGAGAGATACACTGCAGGAAATATAATTAGCAAGGTAAAGAAGCATCATTATTGAACTTCAGTGGATTTCTGGAGTTGGCCCAAGCCACCGTCATTGGCTGCTGCTGACTTCAGCTCCTATCTTGAATCTAAATTTTATACAAGCTTTTGTTTCAGAGAAGGTGAAATATAGAAAGCTGCTCTCTTGTAATTCTGCCATGTAGCCCTATTTACTTTGATATAAAATAGTGGGAAACCAGCCTGGCTTCTCTGTCGTTTCGCTAAGAGACAGTACTAATCCTTATATAATTTTAAGTAAGAGCTAAGAGATGTTTGGGAGAGACTCCGATTTTAGGTGCCAAAACTTTCCCTCATTTCGCAGGTGGCAAGATTTCATCCCTGGAGGTTTACATATGTACAGGCGTCCGAACAATAGCTGTGTATTTCCCACCTATAGTTCACTCATTCTTTTATTGTCCTTATCAGTAACCTCCGACAGGCATTCAAATCTTCCCCCAGGCAATCAGTTCCCTCTGTATAACGCACCCTGCCTTCAGGTGAGCTGTTCCTCTTAGCATCGCCTTTCCGCACCAGAACACACTCAGACATACAAGCGCAGAAATGGGTTAATAAATATTTTCCTCCTTTTCTATTTTATCCACAGGCACACATATTCTCCCATTGAGCCTTCCAGATATTCCCCCTCTTCGCTCTTCTTCCCATCCAGGCTTTTTCCTGGAATAACCGAGGATTTAATTCTCTTAACGTTTCTGCCCATCTCCTCACTCCATCTTAATATCAGCTAGTATCATACAGTAGGAACCCGTTCCCTCTCTAGATCAGAATGCTATACGTTAATTATTGCTATGTGGCATTATTTGATTTCCCTTGATAAAATAGGGTGGAAAGTGGGTTCATCCCTACTATCACCCCCAGGATAAATGAAGAAAATCTCAACAAACCCGAGCAGGAATCAGCCCACCCCAGGTGGAGTGAAAATCCTTCCAGGCTTCAGTGACTGCACAGACTAAATGTTTCTTCCAGGAACACCGCGGGGTTAATCACGATGTTAATTTCTTTGCAATTCTAGAGCCAAATCGAAAAACGGGGGGAGATCTTTGCGAGAAAGGCTAGAAAAAATCGGCTTGAATTTACCAGCCGGCAGGCGTAAGGCCGCAAATGTCACTTTACTCACCTCTCTGGTGGAAGGTAAGCCGGGGGTTGCAGCTTCCTTCACCCCCCTGCCTGCTCTGAACTCGTGTCTGACATTTTACGAACGAAAAAAAAAAAAACAACAAAAACAAAACCCAAAAAAACCCACCACCAAAACCAAAAACAAATCACTTTGGGATCAGATTGGAAAACCTTGCAGAGGTAAAACTCAGGACGGGTTAGGATGAACACGGATAAGGATCAGATTCCCCAAACTTAACTCACAGGCTGGAGGGGCATTGGTCTCTCTTGGTGGCAAGAATGAGGTTGTGTGTGTGTGTAAGTGTATGTGTGCATATATGTGATGCTGCAGGGCAGCCCCATCCCTCACTATTATTAATTTCCAGCCTGTGCTCTCCAACTCCACATCTATTCCATCCTCCCGCTAATTCGCTCCTCCCGAGCTTATTTATGGTCACTACAGGACGCTCAATGAAGAAAAATAATACAGAATTTATTTATTTTAAAAGAAATAAGAGGAATATCAAAGTTGCAGAGTGCGGTTTATCTTAAGGTGTCTAGAACTGAGCAAAGAGCTGCTCCTGAGGAAGGAGAGAGGAGAGATGAGGTTGCACCTCATCTTAAATCAGCGAATATCATGTTGGATGTCGTCATGTTGCCTTGATTTACTGTTACGGTATTGAAAAGTAAAATTTAGAGACACTAATATGTTTAGGATATGTAAGTGTTTATGCTAACAGAAGCTGGACCGTCTCCAAAAAACATAACTGGAATAGTATGGATGCAATTATGAATTACATGTATCTGCATTACACATACACACCGAGAAGCGTTTAAATAATCCACTTATCTCTGCTGCATATAAGTATGCATAAACATTTGCGCTGGATAGTGACTTTTCGACTCTTTTGATGGAGTTTTGTGAGCGACAAAACGTTTCCTCATGCAGAGAGGGCTCGCAAAAAGTCTGGTACTGGTAGAAAGAAGCTCCCACATAAGGTTGTGCAAAGCTCAGGGTAGGGTATAAGGTCGAGCTGGAGGAGAGGTGAAGTATCTCGGGTGCGACAACCGGGATTAGTTCAGCTTCACCTTCTTCCCTGCCTGTGTGGAGATCGGTGCATTCTTCTGCCAGAAAAATCAGCTCCTTCCCGAAGCCGGCTTGAGGTTCAGAAACCTGTGCGGTTGTAGAATGATGAAAAAAATATGTTAAGTGTGTAGTAAGGTGCGCGGTCCCCTGATCTCCTTACAAATCAACAGTTTCTCTTGAGAGCTCCCTGCTTTTAGGAGAAGCTGGGCCTGATGGAGAATTATTTTCTTTTCTGACACTAGCCATGATCTAGCGTTGCTGTTATTGTATCCTGGAGAGCAGAACCGCCCCGGCCGGGGTCACGGCTAGGATGCCCAGGGGGCCCCCGGAGGGAGACGGGGGCTGGTGGTGGCTGTCGGGGTGCCCAACCTGTCATCAATGGGTCAGTGATGAGAGAGAAGCCTCGGGAAGCAGGAGATGACGTTGGAAAGCAATTCCCGACCGTTAAAAATAAGGTGGTCCTAGAGTTAGTAGACACACCTGGTTTGCGTGTTTGAAATCTTCCCCCACGGTCCCTCAGGCGGTTCTTTAGAGGGTTCAATGCTTATTCTAGAGGGGTTGAGCTATAATCTGGTGGAATCCCCCTAGAGTCTGAGGTTGTTCCCCCTTCCTCTTCTCCTCCTTCCTGCAGCTACTGTCTTCTTCTTGTGGCATGAAGTACATTAATAGTTGGATGACACGAAACTCTGGAGGCAAGAAACCGAAACCAGACAGGCAGGAAGTGACAGAATTAGAACTAGAGTAATTATTATTTTTCACAGAAAAAGGTGGCCATTGCTTTCTGTCTTTCGACCAGGCAGAGTTCCTGTTGTGGAATGGTCAGTTAAGAAGGGAGATTAATAGTTTCCATAGGGAGAAACACAGTTATCTCAATCATTTTAGAGACGTGGCAATGATGGTGATGATGGTGCAGTGCTCGTTTAAACAAGTTTGCATGTAATGTTCCACAATGAATTTACATTAATACTAACACTGTGTCCACAGCTGTAAAATTTTCGACAATGATATGCTGTATTGAATTAGGAATGGGTTCTCTGCTTTGAAGAAAAGTTTGGGTCCTTCTGTCCTTCGGGATTTAACTAATTTTCCCTCTCATTTTTTATTTCCCCCCCCCCCAGTTAATTTGAAAGTGCGTGTGTGTAGGGGTGAGAGGGGTGTGTGTAGGTTTGTGCGTGTGCTTTTCCCACAGTTCTGCACACTCAACTGCATGGGTACACACCACCACAATCGCACTGTAGCAAAGACAAATCTCATCAACTGAAAAATCTGGCCCATCGGCTTACTTCAGCCCCCAACACAGGGCTTGTGGAGGGAAAACATGTACCTGGCTCCTGTCCCCAAGGCACAAGGGGTGTTAGAGGTCTGAAGGGCTGGTCCCTCCCCGGGGAGTGGTGGGCAGGAGGCGGCTGTCATCGGTGCCTGAGCTAATGTACCGCTCCTTTCCTCCAGGTGAGGCCGTTCATTTAGCCCGGGATTTTGGGTACATCTGCGAAACGGAGTTCCCAGCCAAAGCTGTTTCTGAGTATTTGAACAGACAGCACACGGACCCCAGCGACCTCCACTCCAGGAAAAACATGCTACTTGCTACAAAGTGAGTGCGAGTTAACTATCCTCTTTCTGTCCCGCCTCTCCACCAAATCCTCCCTTCCTCCTTAAGCCCTTCCTCAAAGATGAAATCTGTTCTGAAAGCAGACAGATTTTACAATCCCTAAATAAGTTTCAGTCCCCAAATTACAGGGAGGAAAGATGCTTTCATGGTCCTGTGGGCAGGGTAGACCCTATAGCTCCTGCGCCCCTTTGCAGTGGGGTTTCTGCCAACACACCCTAGAGAAAGATATAGGTGACTATCCCCTGCTCCTGCTCATAATTTCCAAACCATCCCCAATTAAAAGATCTTTATGGAAAGGGGGCTGAAAATCTCTGTTTTGCTCCCTCAGTGTGTCTGTCTGTCCCTCCAGCTGCTCACACACACCTGTTTGCTACCAAAATGCAGTCTTTCATAACAACAATAAAAAAAAAGATGAAAAATATAAGGACTCCCCCACTATGTACTACTGCTGATCTTTGGTTTGATTTCCCCATTCCATGTCCCTCCCTTGAGTCTTTCTTGGTGGCAGTGCTGTATGTGATGATTTAGACTTGCCTGTGCCTCCAAGCCTACTTAACTGGGTGCTTCATAGTTTGCTCGAGTCCCCAGTGGTGGGTGCTATGTGTCTTCACACATCTTTGTCTACCCGGGAAAAAAAAAAGGGGGGGGGGGGGGGGGGGGGGAGGGAAGGAAAGAAAAAGAAAAAAGCCACACCAACCTAAACAATTCTCATTTATTTCATGCTTTGGACATGGCTTGCCTCTGATGACAGTGTAATTTAAAGAAATATATGGAGGGTTGAAAAATCATTTGCTCAAATTTGTCCAGATGTTTTTTAGACGTGATTGGAATTTGATTGCCCTTTTCCGCAGGGTCAGAAGATATTAATGTCCCAGAACTTTAATTGCTCGCAGACCCTGCTTTGCTCTTTGAAGATGTAAAATGTTGGACTCATTACTGTTTGCTCTCCAAATTCAAAGTTTCCTCTCTTGCACTTTCTTAATGGATAATACACATAGAAGCAGACCTTTATCTTTCCACACCCTCTGAAACCTTTAACCCACTGGGAATTCCAGAGAATTTCAGAGGATGAGAGCTGAAAGTACTTTTTAAGGGTTTCTTTATTCCTTTTTTTTTTTTTTTTTTTTTTTTTAAATTCTGGCCCTTTTTTCTCCAGTCCCTCGGTAGACACCTGTCTCAAAGAAATTATTCCTTGGGAACCCCACCAGCCCCCAGGGTTTCTGCGTTGCCTGGGCACCTGTTGACTTGAAGGCCTTTTGGACCAGAGCAATACAAAAGAAAGCATGTAGGTGGGAATTCATTAGAAAAATCAAATCTGATTTTTCAAAGGTACAGGCAAACAAACAAGAGCCAGATGTCAACTCCAATGTGTTAATTGGGGTGTCACCCCCCGGTTATAAAACTTGATGTGCTCGATTTTCTCCTCATGCAATGAATAAACCAGCACGGAGTCCCAGAGTCCTGGTCTCTTTTGACAATGTGGCCCAGCATAGGGAGGCTCTGAGGTGACTCTGTTTTAGACCTTTCCTGCACTGTGTCCCTGTGGTACGTAGCTCTCAGTGCACAGCTGTGCTTTCCTCCAGGAACAGCATTGGTGGGACTTGCCCAGCCTCCAGGAAGATCGTGGTTGGCAAACCCACTGCACAACTTTTTTTTTTGGTACTAATTATTTCTAAAGTCACCAAGAAAACTGCTTCAGAAGCACCCTCGAAGCAACACAGTGCTTCAGAAGCATTCTTGTGGCTGTCAGAGAGAATTCTGTCTCCAGACCTGGTATTGTCCTGCAGTTGCAGAAACCTTTCTCCTGAAGAGCATCATCCTGAGCAGGGAGATGCTGGCTCACCATGGCTGGTCCCTGAGCAGTCCTAGGGCAAAGGAAGGTGACAAAAATGACCTATCCTGGGTCTTGGCATCAGCTTTTGTCTGAACCTGCTCCTTCCTTAAACATTGGTTGTCTTGGAGAAGTGTGGGATGAGCCTAACCACCACTTTTTCTCTTTTCCTCTCTTTGTTTTCCTTTTTTCTGTACAGGCAACTTTGTAAAGAATTTACAGATCTCTTGGCCCAGGACAGGACGCCCATTGGAAACAGCCGGCCCACCCCTATATTGGAACCGGGCATTCAGAGCTGCTTGACTCACTTCAGCCTCATCACTCATGGCTTTGGGGCCCCCGCTATCTGTGCTGCCCTCACAGCCCTTCAAAACTACCTGACTGAAGCTCTCAAAGGCATGGACAAGATGTTCTTGAACAACAACACTGCTAACAGGCACACATCTGGCGAAGGACCAGGTAGTAAAACTGGAGACAAGGAAGAGAAACACAGAAAATGAGAGAAAGGGAGAGGAAAAAATAAAAAGAAAGAAAGAAAGGAAAAGAAAAAAGTCAAATAAAAAAAAGGAGAAAAGAGAGAGATAATCTTTTAAAATAAAAACGTCTTAATTTTAGCTTTAAAAATACTGGATTGGGCTTTGGAAGAATTCTATTAGGTAGGACAAAATAATAATAATAATAATTAATAATAATTAAAGAAAGACAATAATTTAAGATCAGAGGAGCACAAAGGCGCAAGACCAGTGGTTCAGAGTCTCTTGCCAGGAACATGTGAAGACAACCACCAGGATTTTTTCCCCACTTCTGTTCTTTTACAGTTTTTAAATAATGATCTGGGGGGAGGGAAGTATAATAATAATTAATAATAATAATAAAAGAAAGAAATGAATAACTTATTGGAAGAAATTGGAGAAACATTTTTGGTGTCAGTGCTTTGATTTCTTGAGCTGCACAGTCTGTCTTGCTATTACTCTTATATTATTCTTTCATCTTTTTTGTTGTTGTTGTTTTTCTGAACAACATCCTGTCTCCACCCTACGTAACATGTTCTTCCAGATCATTCCTTTCTGAGAAAACCCATAATTTCATTCCCCTCAACTCTTCCCATCTCATCTCACCGCCCTGGTTCTGTCTAGACTAGGAAAGGAGGGGAGGTGAGTTCACAGACCTCTCACGAAGCCATCCACCCCAGCCAGTTTGAGCTGCATAGATGGCAGCATCTTAATGTTAGATGTCATTAGATTGGACATTTCAAGTCATTGTAGCTTACTGGAATTATCTAACTCTATTTTTCAAGAACTTTTTTCTTTTTCCTGGTCTAGACAGACTCTCTGTTTAGATTGCCAGTGTTTACAGGTGTGTATGGGTGCGTGTGTACCTACCTATGTGTGTGCATGTGCATATGTATATGCACACACATAACTTGTTAGGGATGCGTGTGTATCCTGTGTATGTTTGTATATATATGTATATATATCGATATATACATATATATCATATGTGTGTATAGCCACACATATTCATGCATGCAAACATACCTTTGTAATTTAGTACTTGCCTATGATGGTCAAATGCTTTGTCTATAATGGGTTGCAGAATTTGAAATTAAGGTCAGCTCTATCTGATTTCTTAATTTTCTGAGATCTCCTCTTTTTCTCTAGGGAGTTTTATATTCCTAACTATGCCAATGTTTCAGTCCTTATTTTCCTTCAGTACTGTGTGTGAGAGATATCTTCCACCTGTTTTTAAAAAACTGTTAACAACAACAAAAAAATGAGTGATATGAGTATGTAATTCTTTCTCAGGTGTATGCACTATTTTATTTTCTTCTGTTTCCTAAAGCTTTGCCCGCTTGGCTTATGAGCTTCTTCAAAGAGGACTAGAGATCCCTACACAATATATCAGGTACAGAGAAAAAAAAATACACAATTCTGATATTCTGATACTTTTCTTTCTTTTTTATTTTTTTCTTTTCAAATCAAAGCCAGTTGTTTCTGATTCTGTAGGTGCACTTCTTTAAAGAAGCTCAAAGGGAATAATTTGAATGAGATAAAAATATAGGTTGAAATCAAGGTGTAATATCACAAAGAAAATAAGAGTTGTGTCAAATGTTACCACACTTGCTTGGCATTCGGGTTTTGCACCCAGGGAGGAAAGGGTTGCCATGTGAGCTGGCTCCTCGTGATGGGAGCGGGGAGGGCTTGCCAGGGAATATCCTGGTTTCCAAGCTCAGTCTGAGAAAATCTGTTTCTCTTAGAAAGCTTTAAAAAAAAAATAGTCTTGTGACTCTTGCTTTAGAACAAGTTGGTGTGGTAGGGGGGAAAAAACTTCTTACTGACAATGTTTTTCTTGGTGGTTTGGTGTCTGACAGGATGTCTTATGCATATGATTGGGGTGGGTAGAGGGGCAGTCTGATTTCTTTCCCTTTTTTTTTTTTAACATACGTTTCCTTGTCTCCTATGGTAAAAAATGATGCTGAAGTGTAAGGATCTGAATTTCTGTTTGGATTCCACCACACTGGGTAATTGCATATGTGTTTCTCAGTGGGGTAGGGTTTGCGCACTAACACATCTTTTGGCTCATGTCAGAACAGTTAGTAGGTGTGGGTAAATTTCCTGGAGTTTCTGTCAAAATTCCAGTGGGCTCAGGCCTCCTCCTAGGATCCCTGTTAAAGCTGTAGGAATCAATCCCACCAGCCCAAGCAGGCACACCTGAACTCAAAACAAGGTGAACAGAGAAACAAAAGGGAAGCTTTAGCCTTGTTTTAGTTTCTAGATACCTTCCAAAGTGGATGGTGGGCGACAAATAATTCAGCAATACTTTCAACATCCCCCAACAATATTTTCTTAAAACAAAAAGGCAAATGAGCCTTTTGATTGACACTCTCAGTATCCTTAGCTACCTGAGAAATGGCTACAGCTGAGGGCCTGCTCTGCTTTTCAAATCTTTGTGCAGCAAGCGAAGGTCTCTTGGCTCTTGTTCCCTCCCTGAGAGCTGGACACACATGTGGCAATAGAAATCCAGGAATCCTCCAGGCTCCAAGAGCACTAACCCTTCTGGAGCTGCTCCTCCTTCATGTACCTTTTGTTCTTCTGGGGCAGAGTGCTGTGGGGAATCTCATGTGACAAAAGGGGGAAACTGAGGCAGACAGCCTTCTCCATGGGCTGCTGGGATGAGTTGGAGGTAGTCTTCAAACCTAGCAGGTCCATGACAGTGGGTTTCACATCTGGCATGTCCCTGCGGTTGTCACTGGGTAAAGTGTAGATCCCTGAGTGATATAGATCTCATGGATCCCACGCAGGTAGTTTGGGGATGCCCAGACTGAAAAGCTGCTCCCAGGCAGCCTCTGGTCCTCCAAAGCCTACCCGTTGCTAATCACATACAGTTTCAGCAGGATCCTGGGGAAGGACAATCCAAGCTGCCGTGCACAGAATGCCTGAGCAGGGATGTGCTGGAAAGGAAAGGGGTATATGCATGTGTGTGTATCTGGGGAGAAATCAATGGCACCACCTGAAAGCACATCTCCCGTCTCTACCCAACTGGAATATTCTGTTTACTGAAACAGAGCATAAAGCGTTGAACGTTGTTTTGCCTTCCCTCTGCAGAAACCTTTGTGAGGAGCACATGGGTCCAGCCACCCCAGTGGGGTGTCTGGGGTTGAGGAGACCTCAGGTTAGCTCTCAGCCTTCTGCCTCCCCAGCTGTACATGCAGGGACCTGGGGACCTGCTCCTTCTCAACCCAGATCTTCCAGCTGAAAACTTTAGCAGTGAGGTTGAGAATGGTCCTTCATTATCTTTTGTGTGGATGTTGGGGATTCTCCTTTTAACTGCAGAAGACAGTATCCCACCACCACTGTGGGTTAATGAGGAGAGGGACCCACTTGCAGCTTCCTGGGGAAAGACCTGCACATGCATGTGTGAGGTCCTGATAACGCTACTGAAATCTACCTTAGGCACAGGTTGGTCACCTGCACTATGACCTAAACTTTGAGAAGGCTAAGGGAAGAGTTTCACTTGACTCCTGGCAACTTTGTGCCTTCTACCACCATTCCAAATGCCAGGCTGTGCTTTGCTCAGGTGAAATAAAGCCAAATGTAAAATCTCCATCGATTTCAGTGGGATATCCATGACTTGTCCTTTAGAGTATGCAGAAAAAACCCACAAAGTTTCTGATTTAAATGCAAACAGGAAGAAAACATGGCATAGGAGTGTATCCATCTCTGTTCTTCCCTCTAGTCTAGTGCTGGTCCCTGAGGGAATTGCCCATTGCTCAGTGGCTCCTACCACTTTGAGGGGACTGAGGTCTCTACAAAACAAAACTCAGCCTCCCACTGGAAAGCATTTTCCTGCTCCCCTCTACTTTCCCAGCCTGACTACTTGTCAGGCTGGGCACCTCAGACATTTATCTGGTAACTGAGTTATTAAAAGGTTTGGTTTCCTTGGGATCATAAATCAATAAACAGGAGGATTAACACGGCAGCTTTGCTTTTTAACTCAAGGGAAAAGTTTGAGGAGAGACCGTGAAAAGTTTGTTTTCAAACCAAACAGGTGGGTTACTGTAAATTTTATTTCATTCTTGGTATTTTATTTTTTTTTAATAACAATTCTCTGTTTTCTGTTGGAAAAGTCTTTGTTTTCGTACGCTCCCTGACTTTTTTTTATTCCCCTGGTTGGTATTCACACAAGAAGTGAAGGAAACAAGAAGCCAATTTTATGGGAATCCTTTTACAACCCGATAATTTCTTTAAGATCGGGTTGTGTCTTGTCCCACCTAATAGAAATTCTCTGTGAGAAGCTGTTTTAAGTCCCTTTGCATCCCAGACCAACCTCTCCCAAAAATCCCTAAATTTGCATTTGGGATTGGAAGGGAGGGGGAGAAAGATGGTTTTAAGACCTTTAGCTATGCTCAAAGGGCTTATTGACTTCCCCTGCTCATCCCTTTCTGACCAGTTTATCACGCAGACTTATTTGGCTCTGTTTTAACATGTTTCTTGGAAATTTGGTACTCATTTCAGCTGCCACAAGCATTGCCAGATTGATCCGGCCAAACTCCTGCTCCCCTCCGGCTTCCCTGTGTGTGAGAGGCTGTAAGCTTTTTACAAATAGTATATTTTCTTATACAAAGGGAAAAAGTAAAAGCATATATCCCCAAACACACTGGCAAATGCCTGAACGTTTTGAGAGAGATGAAACATTGTGTGCTAGCAAGAAATAAAGGAAAAAAACCCCAAACAAATGCAAAGCTTTGAAAAGAGAGTGAGAAACTGGAAAGATAAAAGAAAAAACTAATAATTCTCCTTTTATGCCCCCAATGATCCCTTTCACCTCCTCTTCTTGAAAAATCTGACCCTGCAGTGAGAAATATCAGTTTATCGACTCTTCCTGAGAAGAAATGTGGAGAGGCATTCAGTATTGAGTTTGTATATATTTATTTATGTTTAATTTAATGGGAATGTGTAAATATGGCGAGCAAGTAGTTTTTGGGTTATTTATCTGTGAATCTATACCTCTGTGAATGGGTGGGGGAATTTAAAACAACAAGTAAAATAAATAATTAAAAAAAAACAAACAAAAAAGAAAAAAACAAAACCAACAAAAAAAATTATCCCGCTTGACTAGATAGTATCCTATCTGAATCTTTTCTGTTCTTTATAGACAAGCTGTTATGGTAATGGGTAGAAATTGGTTTCTTGTCCAGTGATGACCTGATTTATATAAATAATAAGAATAAGAATAAAAGAAAAAGAGATTGTTGTGTTTTGTTGTATTTTCCTCTTCAGTTTTTTTGAATGTTGGTGCTGCTTTGATTCTGCAGACGGATTTACTTATAACACCAAGAAGTCTTTATTTTCCCAATCTAGGCTTTGGGGAAATTCAGGACATGTCTCTACATTAAAAAAAAAAAGGACAAAAAAAAAGACAATAAATATTGCTTCTCAGAAATGTGGGTATTTTATTTCTGTCTGACTCAAAAGTGTCCATACTTTTACCACTCTTACCTCTTCATTCTAAGCAGACCTACAATAAACCTCATGTCATGTTAATGTGAACTTTTGCTTCATTTTGCTTTTACCAGCTGAATTAGGACTAAATCTTTTTCTTTTCAAAATATTAGCCATTAAAAGAACATTTTCTGTAAGATTTCAATATCAGGAAACTCTCTCCCTCTTCCTCTTCCCCCTCCTGTGTTACTGTACTTTTAATTTATGTATACGTGGATGTGTGTACATACATATATATACTCTTATATACTCTTATGTACGGATTGGGAGTGATGCTCATATTCACAATGCAGGATTATTTTCTACCTTAGTTCTACAGCTGCAATATCAGCAATTAGCAAAAAGAAATATTCAACCCCAAACACCTTCTTCTTCCAACTCCCTTGCTCTCCCCTTCCCCTCCATTCCCAGATCAGTTTTGTAATGGATGCTCCCGAAGAAGAGGTGCTTCTTCGGGATCCGAATCCCCAGAGCTGACCTGGAGCCATTCCAGAGTGACTCGGGATTTATCCTGCGGTTGGATGTAGGAAGAGGGGGGCAGATTAGTGCCTCAGGATTTATACTGTCAGTGTTCTCATATATATTTTATGTCTAATATGCTACATATTACTATGTATAACAGATACTAGATTATACATAAGATTTACTATATAATTTAAATAGCATATAATATACATTATATTATATATTATTATATACAATATTTTCCTTATAATTTATATACTTATATATTTACCTGTAAATTGGAGGCTGGAAAGGACTGTCAATTTAACCCTCGGCACAGTCACCCTGAAAACAGACACCCACGTGTGGTGCTCAAACTGAGAGCCCTGAGGGTGGAAACCAGTTTAAAGAGTCGCTTTTACTGCCGTGAACCATTTGAGTGAAATACCCGCTCTGGAGACTTGTCTGGGTAGGGTTTTATCTCTCAGTTTTTAAGGAGAACGGTGGTTTAAGAGGGCAGGGGAAGAGATGCAGGACCGAAAACAGGCGGTGAATCGTTTTTTACAACTTAATATTTCTCTCGGAGGGGGTGGGGACATAACAAAATAGAAAATCATCCCCACCTCCACTTCCCAAACTACCTCCCTTCTCCCTCTCCTTCCAGCTTGGACTACGGGAGCCGGCTCAGCTGATCGCTCAAGGTGTCCAAAATAAATCATAATAATAATGATAATAAAAACCAAAACACTGCATATGACGACCCCAAAGTCTGGTTTATGGGGAAGGTTCGTGGCTTGGCTGTCTCTGCTTCAGCCAGGCTTGGACTCAGCCGTGACCTACTTTTTCCTTGTGGTGTGATGGCAAAACCGCCTGGAGCAAGTTTGGGGGGTCCGGGATGGAGGAAGCGGGGGGGGGGGGGCGGGGGGCGGGGAGAGGGGGATGGTGGGAGCCAGCAGTGCCCGGAGTCCGAGCAGGGGAAAACCGAGGTGGGGGAACAGCGGAGCTTCGAGCAAAGGAGAAAAGGGAATTCCATCCATCCCCACACTCTAGCCGCTTCCCCTTTCCTCCTTTGTACCGTGGCTTTGCAGTGAGCGAAGTGGGGACCCCAAAGCCGCGGGCGGGTGTGGGGTTCGGAATGCCCTCGAGCGGGGGAGCGCTGGGAGCACCAGCGACACTGAAGCGGATTTCCAAAAGGGAGGCTGCATGGCAGGCTGTTTCAGTTTGTTTTGTTTCCTTCGGTTTTAATCACACTGACTCTAGGAATTTTAGTAGAGCATGTGTTTTGCATGAAACCTTCCAAAACAGCTCTCCCAGTTCCCAGCGGACTCTGCGAGGGTTTTGGGGGGCACGAGGTGGGGGTCAGGAAGGTTCTCTGTTGTCCGAGATCTGTGCAACACTTATGTATAAAGGGGATTAAAAAAACCGTCCTAACAAACCAAACACTAGGGAAAGCTCCTGTAGCACCCGCTGGTGGAACTCGAGATATCCCTTTAAAGTAGCACCTGACGAGAAGAGGAAGGGCTCCCCCCAAGTTTCCTAGGCTCCAGGCGACAGTGTCAGGGTTGCACGTTCAGAGCACATATGAGTGTATATTTAGAATAGAGAGCAGGTAGCTGCACGAGAGGCTGTCTGAGTGCCCTGCCCTTTTCCCCTCCCTCCACCCAGCGGGGCTGGAACCGAGGGTCCGGGCAGAAGATACACTCCTGCACTTCATTACTCCACGGAGGTCCTCCCTTCTTTCCTCTCTTCTTCCTTCCTTTCTCTCTTCTCTGTTTTCTCGTTTGTCTCTCCTGGTCCTTCTCTCTTAGCTTATTCCTCAGCTACGGTTAAATATAGACGAATAGCAGCTGTCACCAGCTCATCAGAACTTACCTACCCCACTAGTCCGATGTTAGAATCTGCTCTCCCAGTCACGACCAGCAGGGACTTTCTCTCCTGCCTTGTCCCATCCTCTTTTTAAAACTCTGGATAGTTCAGGTTTCCATTATAAAACTTCACCGTGATTTATAGAGTCATAAACATCATTTTTGTCTTTCATCCCTTTGGGGTGAACTCAATTTTTTCCTTTCTTGGTTTTGCTTCCCCCCTCTCCTTTTCCCTCCCCACCTGCATGGTATGGCGCACATTTATATGAGACCTCATAAATAACATCTGGCGTCCCTATGATGGAACTAGTCAAATGTCTTAAATAATCCACAGTACCAATATATTCGTCACTGGATTCCTTTGTTTGGTCTGTCTCTCTCGTAAACAGGCATCCACACACATTTTTCCCTGTAGATGGACGTGTGTCTGTGTGGGCACAGCTGTACCAGGATGTTGTGTTACATCTCGTGTCACAACCGTGTGTAGCTTCACCTACGCGTACAGAGTCAGTCCCATTCACGCACCAGTACTGACTTTTAGGAGTGAAGGGGGAAAATAAATGCTTCTCTTTTTTCTCTTCGGAATCAAACCCTTGAAATAGACTCCAGCCGGTGCAAAGGGCCTGTCCGGGGCAGCCAGGGAAGGGCTGCCCCTATTTCCCTTCCAGCAAGTCACCCTTCTGCATCTGAATGCTCTTTGAGAGGAAGGGGAGGAGGAATAAGAAGGAAATCTCTGGAAATTTAGGAGTTAAGAGCGTCTCTATGGTCTGTCTTAACTATAACGACAGAAAAAAACGAATAAAATCTCACGCAATTACAAAATCACCACAATTACTTTGGAGCTTCCTCTAAACAACACTAAATGAAAGGGGTGTGTGTGTTTGCGTGTGTATTTCTCACCCGAATTTGCAGTGACAATAACCCTTTTACTCCACCTCTGCCCCAGGTCTGCTCGGGAGGGGGCAAAAGAACTCCCTGCTCCCTCCTCAACACTCCCCCCCCCCCCCCAAAAAAAAAAGAAAAAAAGAAAAAAAGAAAAAAAGGGGTGGATGGGTGGGAAAGGGAGGATTTAATAGATGGCAATTGGGAAGCAATGCGGTGCCGGGCATTATTAATACTCTTAAATAAAAAGCGGTGTGAGCGGCATCGCTGTCATCTTTTAAGAACACGCTACGAGGATGCTGCCCTCAGGTCGAGAGGAACATCTCCTTTAGAGCAGAAAACGCTTGATTCTTTCCAGGTGACAAACCGGTCCTTGTTGAGATTTACAAAGCATTCGGTACAATTGCAATTGTAGGGATTTTTTTTTTTTTTCTCACTAGCTTAAAAAGCTGAAGTAGGAGAAATGCGTGTGGACTTTTCTCCTCCTTGTAAAAATCCATCAAGGTATCAGGGGGAGAAGTTTAGCCTCCTGAAACCAGAGCTAACAACAGTTCATCTTGGTGCACGCAGCATCACCTGACAGCCTTTGGTCCTACAGAATTCCCGGTGATTTAAGGTAAAGCTGCCTGCAGCGCTTGCCTAAAACTGTGAGCAGTGATCGGGGTGAGAGAAAACCCCGATCTCCTATATACTCTGCTTTATTTCAGTACAGAGCATATCTTGTTCTGAATGGGAAAAAGGGAGCCTGTTTCCAGTTCTGTATAGAAAAATCACAGTATAATAACTGGCAACAATGGGAAGGGTGTGAAAAAAATCTCAATTTTTCGGAAAAATGCTTTTCACGGAAATAGGCTGATTTGAAAAAAGTCTATTTAAAATTGGTGTCACTCAAGCAGGAAGGAAAGAGTTGAAATATTTTAAAACGAAAAGTTCTGGATTTAATATGAACAGGCGGCGGTGAATGGGGGAGATGATTTTGTTTGATGAGTTAAGCTTTTACCCTGCCCCAGAGAGCCGCTGTTCATCCTCACACTCACTAAACACTCTTCAGAGAGCTGAGTGAAGAAGGAGGCTGAGAAAGTGAAGGAGATTATGGCTAAAAGCCCTCCAGTCTTGCTGTGGTGGAGCCTTGCTGGAGGTTTTTCCTGCCCAGCAGCTGCCGGGGGAGGCCGGGGCGGAGCAGGGACCTCCTTCTTCCTCCTCACGCTTCAAAGGTTTCTTTAAACTTTAACTTAGGAGTGACATGAGGAGAGCGAAATAAGTGAGCCGCGACCTTTTAAAAAATATAAAGTATTATTTTACACCCACTCCTCCCGCCCCGTGCTCTGGCTTGGGAAGTCGGCGCTTGCTTGGAAAGTTGGAAATAATAATAAATAATAATTAAAAACCCCAACAAACAAACAAAAAACCCACCAAACCAAACCACCAACACCCTCCACCCACCTCACCTCACAAGTTGGTTACAGAGAGCTTCCCTTCTGGACAAAAGGCAATAATTATAGTGGGTTTCTCGCCAGTGCAATACCCCCCACTCCTAAACCCCACCCTGGGCTAAGGGTTTGCAGCTCTGGAGGATGGCTGTGAAAAGCCAAGCAGGGCTTTTCCCCCAGCCTCTGGCTGCAGAAATCTTGCGTGTGTGTGTTTACATACACGTACTTTTGCTACTGACCTGCGGGAAATATTTTACAGCTACTTATCTCTCCCGGTGCAGCAAATGAAGGCTACAGGACTATTTTCTGCTTGCTGCATGGCTTTCTCCATCTCTCTTGATGTGCCGTTACCCCATCCCGAGCAGGCAGCCTTTCACAGGCTCTTTTATTTGCCAAAAGCACCCGACACAGGACTCGGGGAGAGTCTTTTTACAGCCTGGACTACAACCCCTGCCAGGAGGGATGGCCCCTGCTCAGACCCTTGTTCGGACAAGGCAAGAATAGACAGCTGATACCGGAGGGCAGAACAGTTGGGTTAACCCCAGGGTCAAGGTAATCCCCTACTCAAGCTGCGAAAGGAGAGGAAGAAAGAGAGAGAGAGGGAGACGGAGAGGAGAGAGTAAGACCTGGAAGGGAACTCATCCTCCCCTCAGCCTCATACCCAGTCCCTTTAGCCCTCCACTCTCTCTTCATGCCAGAGGGGTCGGCACGGCCCCAAACCCACTCCTTCCCCTCTCCGACAGGAGGGTGTGTGTGAAGACCTTGCTCTGCTCGCTTTGCTTCCCAACCTCCCCTTTCCAACATCCTGCCAGGCAATAGGCTGTAAAACAGTTATCCAGCCCAACACACAGACAAGTGCCGTTTGAGAGTAATTTCTGCCCCGAGCGTTTGGCCGGGGGCAAAGCAAGCGTGCTCTCTAACTGATCAACCTGGATATTTCATTATTCATTAATTTACTGTTTAACCAAATCCCACTCATTATCAGAGGCAACGCTTGGCAGAGCCCAGCGAACAGTAGCAGTTGGTGTCAGGCGTGGAGAATTGGCCCATTTGATCCTGGGCTGTTTTATTATTCAGCACCACTGACTGAGAAAAAGGTCCATGAATAATAAAAAGCCAAAGCGTGTTTGAACTGAGAAGCATGACACAGCCTTACAAAACAGCAGTTAGGAAATTAAAGGCAAGGTGGCCCAGGCTTTGCATTTTTTATTCTCACTGTGGGCACAGGCATTGGGAACCCACATTTTTGTTGCTCCTGTATTTATTGTTGGCATTATTACTATTTTCCCACAAGCCATTAAAGACGTGTAAACCCAAAATCTTAATTGTAATATTTTTATTGCAAAGTTTCTTTTTGTTTTATCCTGATTATTATTTCAGTTTTGATAATGATACATTTGTCCTGCTTGCTTTTTCTTCATCCCTTTACTCCGTAGGAAATAAGCCTTTACAGACATCAGACCTGGATCTTTTTGGATGTAAATCCACAAAAGAACTGCCAAGAGAAGGTTAACTGAGCACTGGGATGCAAATGTTGCTTCAGGAACTCTGCTGAGATCCTGAAAGACCCTAAGGCCTGGGACTGGTCCATCAGGATCAAGTATCCAGAAAACTACTATGCTGAAGGCATTTTTTGTCTTTTGACACCAGCTTCATCTCAAGACACCAACTGATCACCCACCAGCTGAAAAGAATACACCTCTTATACAAGTGTTAGTAAAAAATGATGTGATAGTAATCCTTATTGTCATCATTGTAATGCTTTTGTAAACCTAGATTTTTGCTTTTTTGGCCCTCATCTTTTCCTTACACATGACAGAAACTCATGTGTTATTTCAGTTATTTAGGATCAAATTTTATTTTCCCAAATTATTTGATTTTTGTAGAATACAAAAGATTGTCCTATGGAGCAGTCACATTCAGCCTGTCTTTTTTCTTAAAAAAAACCATTTTCTTCTCTAAAGTGGTTAAAATATGGCATCTGAACAAGGTCTCCAACTTACAAAAGTCATCCAAGAACAGTGGAGAAAAATAACTGTAGCTACAATGATCTAAAGAGTGAACCTAAATTATTCATGCAGCCTGGCCCTAATCTCACCCTCTTTGAATAGGAAAGTTGTACAAGATATTTGGTCAAAATATTCTTCCTGAGTTGCACTTTTGATTTTTGTTGATTATGGCAACTGTTGTGGTGAAATATCTCCTGATTTCCTCCCTCTGTTGGGCACAACCCATGGAGATAGGGTGCCACAATGGGACTGGTCCCCCCTTTGTTGCTTGTATCTGTTGACACTTAAGCACTACCTAAAACTCTTGGATGATGAAAAGAGATTGTTCCTCTTGTTTGTGTCTCTTCATATTTTCTCTCTCATCTTCCCTCCTGCATCCCCAAGACACACAGAAGTGGGATTTCTGATGCGTGGTAGCTGTGCAGGGAATGATAATTATAAGACCAAATGCAGGTTGTCTGCATGTATTAGTTCTGGTCAGCATCAACAAAGAACTCCTAAGTGATTTAAAGTTACTGTATTTGGATCAATTGTTTATTTAATAAAAAAGTGCCCAATTCAGCCCCACACCACATGTCTTGTTTTATTTGTGGCCTGGCTCCCTGCAAAGGCATCTTTGAACAGGCCATGTGTATCCTATTGTGGTGGCAGGCACTTATCCATGGACTCTGTCTCATCCTGCAGGGCTTTTTTTAGGTTTGGTTAGTTTTGTTGTTTTTATTTTATTATTTTATTATATGATTTATTGATTTATTAATTTATTAACTGTTTACAATTATTTATGTATTTTATTATTTATTTCATTTTATTATTTTTTCCTTCCTTCCCTCCCTCTTCCTTCCCCCACCCTTCTAGAACTGGTGTGAATTTAATTGTGATTTTATGATTTCATATCTTGATTAATAAAAAACATGTTCAAGTCTCTGACTGGAAATTTGGCTTCCTAGTTAGAGCTTTGCCTTATCTTTCTTAATCAAAACCTTCTTTAGAAATTACTTCAGATTATCAGAGCTTCCTCTGAAGGCTGGTTAAGACTGACTGTGGATTTTAAACACTCGAAAAAATGTCTGTGCATGTGGGTGCAGATGAATTGGTACATATGATACTTGTCCTGTTTATGCCTCTGAAGTGTCTATACAAAATCTTTTTTCTATCCTCCTTTCTTTTTGATCTTTTA
The DNA here is from genome assembly GCF_012275295.1 of Melopsittacus undulatus. Classification (NCBI taxonomy): domain Eukaryota; kingdom Metazoa; phylum Chordata; class Aves; order Psittaciformes; family Psittaculidae; genus Melopsittacus; species Melopsittacus undulatus. The sequence continues at coordinate 17,280,103 of NC_047529.1, read as the reverse complement.
TTAATATTAATGAGTATGGTTGGTATTCCTGGAATTGAATGAATCTGGTGAAACAAACCTTTTTGCTGACTTTAGGGGAAGGATTTCACCTGCACATCAATTTACCAAACTGCAAAAGATGTCCACTGGATTGTACAGAAGAGACTACACAGATTACCTCAGATGACTACTTACTGCTTGGACAGCAAGTCACTGCAGTGATGAGTGGCTGGCCATGTGTTAGGGAACATCTGTAATTTGCTTTCATAACATTTCCATAGATGCAACAGGGGATTTGTAGGTGACCTTATTCCTCCATATGAAACTCTGTCACTTTCTCTGGCTGAAAGAGAGATACAGCTTTAATCTCTTTAGGTTTGGAACTGTCTTTTGTTTCAAGTGCCCAGCATTTTGTGAACTGGCAGTTTGATTTTAATTCCTGCTAGGTACTAAAACAAAATAAACAGCAGCATATATTCTTCAGGAGGTATAAGGATTCAATATGATTTTTTGAGAAGGCAACATTCCATAGGAACAGCAGGTCTTTCTGTTCCTTAGTAAGAAGTGGGTGCTCTTTGTGTCATTGAAACAAAAACTAAAGAACACTCTACTGTCAGAATGAAAGAAGAAATCTGGTGTTTCTATGCGTGCATGAATGTGATGAGCAGACGTGCATTCCAGTGAAAGCTGTTGAGAATAAGTGGATGCGAATGCCACTGAAGGATTATACCGTAGGTGCAGAATTGCAGGTTTAATCACATGTGATTATAATTGAGTGTGGGGGTAGGTGGGCAGCACTGGTGGTGTAACTGAATGGGGAGTGTGAGGGTGTGATTGTAATTAAGTGTGGGTGTAACACTCTGAACATAACTGAATGTGAGTGCCAGGAGTTGGGTATATAACCAAATGTGAAAGTGTCTGAGGGAGTACATGTTAGAGGAGGGAAGAAGGCATGATTGAAACTGAAGGTGGGTGTGACTTAGTGTGTTTGTGGTGAAGCTGGTGTGTGATCAGAGGATGCTTGGAATCCAGGCTGGCAGCAGTAGGACCACAAGAAGCCCATATTTCTGGAGTAGGGGGTATGAGAGGTGAGTGTGGAGGGTGCAGTCAAAATGCAGCCTGGGTTTTCTAAACTGCAGCATTAGCTGGGATAGCCCTTCCACTGGTGTTCTCAGTCACAAGCAATCTCATTGACTGTACTGTAGCTGAACATGCATGAATAAGTGCTCAGTACCAAGAATAAAGATGACAAAATCAGTGGAAACAGTTAATGAACTCAATAGTGAACTGTGCTGGAGTAGTCTACAAACCATTGCTATTTGCTCAAATAAAATGCTATACATATTCCTTTGCTGTGTCTAGTATTATTTTTTTACATGCAGTTTAGCCTGTAAGTTCATTGAGGCAAAATTTGTACAAACAAAAGATTTCCAGTAACTGTTAAAGCATATCTGTGGCAGAGGTATCTGAAAATAATTTTTTCACATGTAGTGTGTGTTTCTAAAAACTGAATTAATCCAATCAATGCAAAAAGCTAACACATCATGAACTATATATCTAATCAAAGCTAATTAGCCCAGCACGATTTTCACATGTCAAACATATATAATGAACAGCTCATAGATTTGAGACCAAGATACCTCATACATATTATTTGCAGTGTGAATTCAAATACTGACTAAATTGTGACCTTGAAGCCCATGTGTGAATCTAAAAAGAAGCTGAATTAATTCAATCCTTCTTTCCCCTTCCAAACTAGTTTGGCAGCTCTAGTTGTTTGTGTGCCAGAATGATTTAAAATGATGCTACCAGCAACACTCTCATTGCCATTTACCAATATACGCAAGTTTCCTATTATTTTCACCTTCCTTTTAACAGTTTCTCATTGAGACAGGCATACACTTCTCTTCGCACGCCTTAGGGCTTTTTGACACTTCAGAATTTACCAGAATAGCTATTCCAGAATTCTGGAATAAAATTGGTTGCATGGGGGCTTTAATTAAACAACTACTTGGGAACCATTATCTAGCAATAGTAAATTTCCAGGAGTAGAAAGCATTTAGAGAAACAATGTGGCTTAGTGAGTAGAGACATGGCATGGGAGTGAGGAAAAAAATTCAGTATTTTCTTAGCTCTGCTAGAACAGCTGCTTTATCTGTTATGTTTTGTATACATAAATGGGAGCAGAGCGCTATATTCTGGTTGTTTGCTAAGGGAATGAAGCTAATATCACTACATTTTACTTGTCTATAAGTTATACACCTGCTTAAGTTGCAGAGGTTCCTTCTATATGGACAGAGAGAGCTTCTGGCTTGTACCAGCTTTATGTATCTAGATAGGCTGGGTGGACATTTTTTATATGTCTTTGTTTCTCAATGGACTTGGCAGAGACGCAGAAGACTCAAAAGAGATGAGTTGCCTCTTATGCTTAGTAATACGCTTAAAAGAGGCCACATCTGATAAAATTGCTAAATTAGGCATAGGTAAGTGGTAAAAAGAGGACCACTGATGCTTACTCTTTACTGATGTCTTCAGATGTAAAGAACTGCACTTCACCAGCACTCTCATTGCCACTGTAGACTTTCCTCCTTCCTTGTCCTGTGCTTCTTTGCATAAGCGGATTTAACTTGGTTGCATGTTTGACCTAGGATGATTCAGATTATGTGGCCTAATAGATAAGATATGAGTTCAACTTTCACAGTATTTTTAGTCACACATGTGCTCACCACATCCACTTTGCTCTGACACCATCTCAGGTTTTGCTCTGCTTTCATTTGTAGGCTTTGATAGGAGGAGCACATAATGTGTACTAGCAGCACTAGATCTTTGAATGTAGTATTCACACTTAACACTTGCCACCATCTGTAATACCAAGGCAGGTCTAGGATGCACAGTAGCTATTCAAAGGGAAATCATCCTCCCTCCTGTTTCCTCACTTCTAGTTTCACAGTGGCTTAATTACAGCATAGAGGAGTAAGACTTTTTTTTTTAATAAAGTAGCCTGGTGGTTCAAGGGATTTTCTGGGAAGACAGAGGCCTGAAATCTTTCAAGAGGAGCAGGACAATAATCTTTAAGGCTAAAGTTTTGCTTCTTACTGAGCAAAAGCAGCTTTTACTTCAGCTACACTTTGAATAAAAATGGTCAGGAACTGGAAGTGACATCGCTTGTTACTCACCCAGCTTGCTCTGATCAGAGCACACTTGATGGACCAGGACCCCTTGTGGTGGGAGCACCCCACTTGTGAGCCTCAGGCAGGTGGCATGTTAGCTCCGTGAGAGTGGAGAAGCAATGCAAGAATTGTTCTTTGATTTCTTATTAACTTCCTTATCTGTTGTAGGGGTGAGCTCTTGGACTGTGATCCCAGCCTTCTCTCTAGGGTATGAGAATGTGAGGACATGGATTCTAGTCTGATCAATCAATCAGCCACTGAGAGGTGTCTAATTCAACACCTGCCCCTCACTGCTAAAGCTTTCAATGACATCAGTGGCCCAAGACTAGGACCTTCAAGTGTAAATTTAAAGAAATGAATCACTGCACACTTCTATGAAGTTTCCTGCTGGAAATGACTTGATTAAAAATAACACACTTAGGAGAGGTGTTTCAGCTCCAGCCAGACCTCATTAACAGAATCACTCTTGATGTTCTCCTTGGCAAGCCTGGCGTTAGGTCTGCTTCAAACTTGTTTATGGGGTTGTTTGAGGTTTGTGCAGCACACAAGATGTACAGTTGGAAAAGCGTCACTTGCAGGAGGCTGTAATCCTTGCTGTGGTCAATGTGTTGAGAGTTTTATATTTCCTGACCACAGGATCTTTCCATAAAGTGAAGGGGGAGGGATATTATTGCAATTAACCAGCTGGTTTATTAAAACTTCTGGAAGCCATGGTGAAGCTTTAATGAGATTACTGTGTCCATAAACTGCAAAATTTCTTCTCTTTCTTATTATGGAGAAAACAGAGGAACTGGCCAGGCCTTTCTCAGGCCATGTGAAAGGTTATTAGAGACCATATACTGGGTGTGAATGGTGGCAGTGAGACAAGCAGAAGCCTTCCTGATGCACTCACCAGCTGAAAATTTGTGAGGTGTTTTTTCCCCCATCGTCTCTGGAGGTGTAAACTGCAGCAGAAGATTTTCGCAGCCACACTAGAAACAGGGACAGGACCATAGAATCATAGAATGGTTAAGGTTGGAAAGGACTTTAAGATCATCTAGTTCCAAAACCCCTGCCATGGGCAGGGACACCTCACACTAAACAATATCACCCAAGACTTCATCCAACCTGGCCTTGAACACTGCCAGGGATGGAGCATTCACAGCTTCCCTGGGCAACCCATTCCAGTGCCTCACCACCCTTACAGTAAAGAATTGCTTCCTTATATCCAATCTAAACCTCCCCTGTTTAAGTTTCAACCCATTACCCCTTGTCCTATCACTACAGTCCCTAATGAAGAGTCCCTCACCAGCATCCCTATAGACCCCCTTCAAATACTGGAAGGCTGCTATGAGTTCTCCACGCAGCCTTCTCTTCTCCAGGCTGAACAGCCCCAACTTTCTCAGCCTGTCTTCATATGGGAGGTGCTCCAGTCCCCTGATCATCCTCATGGCCCTCCTCTGCACTTGTTCCAACAGTTCCATGTCCTTTTGATGTTGAGGACACCAGAACTGCACACAATACTTCAAGTGAGGTCTCACAAGAGCAGAGTAGAGGGGCAGGATCACCTCCTTTGACCTGCTGGTCACGCTCCTTTTGATGCAGCCCAGGATACGGTTGGCATTCTGGGCTGCGAACACACACTGAAGCTGGCTCATGTTCATTTTCTCATCAGTCAACACCCCCCAGTCCTTCTCTGCAGGGTTGCTCTGAATCTCTTCTCTGCCCAAGCTGTAGCTATGCTTGGGATTACTCTGACCCAGGTGTAGGACCTTATACTTGTCATGGTTAAACTTCATGAGGTTGGCATCAGCCCACCTCACAAACGTGCCAAGGTCCCTCTGGATTCCAATTACTTCCCTCTAGCGTATCAACAGAACCACACAGCTTGGTGTCATCGGCAAACTTGCTGAGGGCACACTCAATCCCATTGTCCATGTCAGCGACAAAGATAATAAACAACACCGGTCCCAACACCGATCCCTGAGGGACACCACTCGTTCCTGGTCTCCAGCCGGACATTGAACTGTTGACCACAACTCTTTGAGTGCAACCATCCAGACAGTTCTTTATCCACTGAGTGGTCCACCTATCAAATTGATGACACTCCAATTTAGAGACAAGGATGTCATGTGGGACAGTGTCGAATGCTTTGCACAAGTCCAGGTATGCCAGGTTGTGTCCATTTGGGTCATCCTTTCCAGACATAGAAAAACCCAACTCAAACCAAAACCAAAACCTGAACAGCAGAAAACTCATATGATGTTTCTAACATAAGGAGTTAAGTCCATTCTCTACAACAGACATCTCGGAGCCATCAGGCCCCACTTACTTGCACCAAACCCAAATGGCACAATCTAGTAATATCAGTATCCATATTGGACAGATTATTCTTTATTTGAGTGACTCTGATGCAAAAGTAGACGATGTCACACCTTCTGGTGTCAGACCTTGCTGTAGACATTGCCTCCAGTACTCACCTCTTTGTAATTGTGCCAGTTATGGTATTTTTTCGAACAGATCAAGAATTAAAGCCTCTTCAGTAGATGCCCTCTGTTCATCCTAAGGTGCTACAGGTCCTAGAAGCCATGCAAATGATTTTAAAGCCCTGATTAAACATTTCTAAAAGAAACTACTGTGTGGTCTGTTTTATAGTGAATGCAATAAATATTACTGGACCCAATTTATCCTTAACAAATGAAGGGACAGAGGTGAATCTTGTTTTTTTAGTTGTTACTGTAGCGAATATTTACATTATTTGTTTCTTTTTTTTTTCTTTTTAGGCATCAGACAGACAATTTCTGTTTATTTGGAACATAAATGAATGAGAAAGGATGTTGCTAAATGAATAAGACATTTAAATACAGACATTATAAAAACATAGGATTAGCTATTAAAGTACTTAGAAGAGTAGTTATGAAGTCTGATTCAGCTTTCATTTCAATCAGTTACAAAATTCTAATTGTTTTCAGTAGGAACAGGCCTAGCCTTAATTTCTTCAGTGCTGTCCATTGTAAAATGATTGATTCACATTGCTGCCCTCTTGATGCAGCATAGTATGCTTCTTAAATTTTCTTAGTAGAGGATCAAGCCTTGTCATTTGTGATGGATTAGAATCAGTGTGTCATAGGTTCCCTTTTAACGATGTGATTTTATTATCCTCGTGTAAATAACTTTCCTTGTATAACATATATGGGGAAAAAAGTTTTTTTTTGTAAGTAACCATGTTAACTTTTGATTATGATCATGTAGTGATGGTGAATTAATAGGCAGAAGCCCCACCACTGTAGCTAGGTAGGTTTGGAAACACCCACAGGTGGATCTTCTTCAGTTAGGGAAGGTTAACATGCAGAAGTCATATTATCTCTGCCTCACCATATTTGCACCCATCAGATTCATATTGGATTTTCAACATCCTCGACCTGTTGCAGAAATGACCCTACTTAGTTATACACCAGGCAGTATTCAAGAAACTACATATTCCATGTCTCTTATCCAAGTACACCCAGAGATCAAGCTTATTTCAAGCACACTGGGAATGGGATATACGTGATTTGACTGTCAAGCAGCAGTGACATCGTACTGCATTAGGCACCTTGTAGAGTAAAAGTTGGTAATGTATTGTTCATTCAGGTTGGCCTTGAGGAGACAATGAAATTTACATTTGCTCATCCTTCTGACACTGAAACTCCATGCAAAGCTACGTGCTTGCATGCACATGGCACAGGAACACATAAGTGGTCTACAAGAAGTTTGCACTGGAGCTGTTAGCAAGGCACAGAGGGTAGGAAACATCCCATTACAGTTTAGGGCAGCTCCACTTGTAACCTGCTGTAGACATACCTGTGCTTTGAAAGGTTGTCTTCCTCATCCCCTCAGCCTGACAAGCAATGAGTGGACCTTTTATAGTGGGTAAGATAATAATTTACACTTTTGTTTGGTCAAAAGGCCAGTAATCAGTTGTTTAAATTGTTTGTCCCTGAACTCATACCCAGGGACAAGTTTTGATGTTAAAGTGAGAAAAAACATGCACAATTTTTCACTTGCAAAAAAAAGGTTATTTAGAGAGATATCACAGGACATGTCTAGTCCATAGATGGTAATCATATGTTGAAGCTGTAAGAGTTTTCAGTTTTGCTTCCTGCCCCATCCTCTCCTTACTGTGGCCTCATGTGTTTATCTGTAAAAGACTTGAACAGTCTGTGTTTTTACCAGTTCAGCAAACCTAAGTAGCATCTATGCAGATGAGCAAATAAGTAGATTAGAAACCTCAACAATAAGACATAAGGTAGCAATGACCTAAAATCACAGTTTGCTCTGCTAGTTAAGGTATGGGGAATCTGATTTGTTTTAAGAGGAAGTTTTTTGGCAGGAGTTGCAGATATCTCAAAGGTAATCCTCTTCATCTTACTACATTCTGGACCCACATGACATGGGGTGCCTGCTATTGCAAATGCTGTATTTCAGGTGATGTTAAAGGAAAAGTTTTTTCTTTGCAGTTGTTAGTCTTCCAGGGAAGTTCTGCATGTGGACATTAATCCCCTGCCAAAGATAATTTCGTTCTCTTTAAATTCTCAGTGCATTTTTGGTGGGTGAATAAAGTCTGTGCATCACATTGCCTGCAATATTGTCTTGCTGTCTTTAATCACAGTGGTTGTCCCACGACAGAAAACATCTTCATGAGAAAAAGATGTTTTGACCAATGTGTGCAGGGTATGTGTGTCTCCAGGCAAAGCAATCGTTGGTCACTCTGTGGGACTGCCCATCTTTACTCAGGACTGCATATCTACATACAATACATGTTAAAGCATGTCAGTCCCATCCCTTCCTCCATGTCCAACAGCACAAAATTATTCTAAAAGTTTCTCTTTTTGCTAATTGGTAACAGCTCTGTAATTATGAGATAACTGCTCCAAACGAAATATTTGGGATTGGGTTTGAAGTATTGTCTCTTCCTGCCTGCCTGGGGGATTTATGCAAATACAGAAAAAACTGTATCCTAAGTCAAAAGATTCTGTGGTCTTATCCACCTCTTCCAGGACTTTATGAGCAGGAAGGAAGGTTAGGGCAGTTTTTCATTTCCTATATGAATGTCAGAGCTTGGAACAATAATGGAGTCTGGAATTGCTCTTCATAAAAAGTATGTTGGAATTATCAGTAGAATGGAAGGGAAATGCACCAGGTGAGATAGAAGATATAAAAATAATTTTCCTGTTGCAAAGTAGTTTTCTTTCTTTAAATGGCATGAAGGGCTAATCTGTTTAGTATCCAAGCAAGCTATTTACCTGCTAATTTATTTTCCTGAAAAAAAGTCCATCTGATATTACTAGGATATAAACAGACTGTATATGTATTGCCTGGGTTTTTTAAATTTTTTTATTTTATTTTCCTTTTTTCTTCTTCTGGTTTCAAATGCTGAAAAAAGCTGATTATTTCAACTGTGCAACTGGCAGTTGCTGGCTGTAGGTGAGAATCACAAGCTATGGTACAGGACATTTATAAGACTCAACAGAAAAGAGGTTTATTTTAAGCTAGAACTTTAAAAGCCTTAGCTGACTAAGTATGGAAGTAAAGATGAAACAGGTTCAAAGCTTATGATGTAAGTATGCTAGAGCAAGCTAACTACTGTGCCTGGAATATTGTGGTTTAAAAATAACCTTTAAGCATGTAAAATTAAGAATAATTTGGTAAGGCTTTTAAGTTCCAGAAGTTTCCCATAGTCAATATCTATCAGAAAAAGTATACCATGCCTAAATTCAGATGCAGAAACCTGGAGACTTTGTCAGATTTCTCAGTTTTCTCTTCATAAGAAACCAAACAGAAACCAATGCCATAAACCACATACATGTTACAGATAGAATTTGTTTGTATACTACATATATGCATATACATACAAATACACATACACGTATTTAAGCAGGGAAAGAGGAGAATGACAACGAATTGTTAAGGAAAAAGAGATTCACTAGCAAATCAAAACTTGCTTCTAGGAAACAAATATATGAAAAAGCAGTATTTGTTACTGCAACAACACTCACAAGATTTCTAAAAAGATACTGAATATGTAGGTACCTAATCTAAGATGTCTAAGATGTTGATCTTCTCTCAATAGTCAATGGAAGTGAACAGAATCCTCCAGAGAGCAGTTCATCTCACACTGGGATGGGTTAGGCCATTTCTAGGGGTTTGCAACTTTCTTTACTAAGAGGAACTGATCAAATAGCGTAAACAGATATTTAAGTTGCTGATGGCTAAAGTTAGGTGAGGTGAATTCACTCTTTCTATGCTTCCTTGTTAACACCTCCAATATGAATAAATTGCTTCAGTGTTTGAGAGCAATTGGGTGCTAATCTATACATTAGAAAGCCAAAGGCTTTGAGCTACTCAAGTTTTTGTACACTTCCAGACTTTAGGAATTAATTATATTGCTACAGTATTCTTCATCATCTGCCCTTCGTCCATCCTTTCCCTGCCACTGCTAACCAAATTCACGGAGCATGAGGCTACATTCCCAACTTGGATAATACCTTAACTCTATGCCTATATTCAGACACTGCCTACAATCCAGTGCATATGAAACGATGCATGCAGATACATAAACTATAATTCACAGATAAAGAGAGGTGGGATTAAGTCAGAGGTTAAAACACTTAGATGTTGCTTTCAAGCAGGTGCCTGTAGGCTCTCTAAGTATTGAATGTCCTACTACAGGAAGTAGCCAAGACTGTCAGTGAAGTATATAGAGGGTTACAGCTCACAATTATATTTTATTTTAATTTGATACCCCAGCAGCTTGAGTTGAAAGGCCAAATGTAGTTTATTTTGTCCCAACCCTGACCCTGAAAAATGCCATGTTCTCAAAGTAGTAGCCAAGTTTGTGTACCTCCTACCACCTGCCCACTGCACAGCTCTCGTTTATCTCTAAATGATACTTGGAGTTGCTGGGCCAGCTGTAGCTGTGCCTGATTAGTGGCATCAGGTACCCAAAAGCTGGAATTGCTCAGACTCTTCTTGACTCTACCAGAGTGAGTTCAACTAAAACATCATGGCCCTGAAGAAAACATTGATCCTCATGGCTGGAAGGTATCTTCCACATAAAGAGCTATGCTATGGCCTGAGATTTGGTGCAAAGGAGTAAAAGGAAGAAAATAGCAACTTATCATTCATATCTACCACCAGGCATATAGGCCTTTCTGAAGGGAGGAATGCAAAATTCATGGGAACTGGGGAACAAGAAGGAAAAAAGCTCTGCAGTTGGCATGTGTGCTGGATTGGAAGGCCCGGGCTCCTGTTGTTATATATGCACTGTGCACTGAAAAGTCATAAGGTAAAACACGTACATAGTCGCTGCATAACTCTTTATCAGTCCTGATGGTTCCTGATGACTTGCCAGATAGCCTAAATGTCATTTGGATTACCCCACTGAGTACTTGCTGCTTTTTGTGATGCTTGTTTTGGGTGTTTGTAGTAAATGATCTGGTTTCTAAGATCTCTATCTAACTACAGAGGGGCCCAGTCTCCATCAAACCTTTATGGACCTGGACTGGAAGTGCTTCATCATTTTTAAAACCAAAATAGCGAGAGCACTTCAGAAAAAATGCACCTGAACTTTATTTGTATTCAGAAGCAGCTAAACTGAAATTAGGAAAGTGGAGCTGTATCAACATCAGTGTAAGCAAGGTCAGAAACAGTCACAAAACCTGCTTTTTAAGCTCCACTAAGCTTTTATGATAATTCTTATGTGAATCGTCCAGGATACTTTCTTCTAACTGAGTTTTTCTGAAGCTGTAACATTTTGCAGTTTGTTTCTCCGGGGCCTTGGATTTTCTGGTGGTGCACACATACTCACTGTTAATGAAAGCAAATGGCTACAGGGGATTCTGAGTCTTAAATTTAATAACGGGTAAGAGTTAAAGTAAACAGTGGCTTTGCACCACTGCAGAGGGATTTGCAATGGACAGGTCAATGCTGAACTGCAGCTGAGCACAGACCTGTGCATTATCTAAGCAGTACCTGTAATGGTAGACAAAACAGATTTTCTCTCCAACCTCTTCTCTTCCTCCTTTCAATCTCTACCTTATTGCACCTGTAAAGTCTCAGAGTGCCTTTCCCCCATGTTTTCTTTCTTTTCAGCTCTCCAGCTACTGATGAAAAGGGATCTTCCAAAGCGTCCAGGATCCCAAGAGCATCATGCTTGGAATAAACAGTACAAAGACTAGTCATTCCATGGCAAATATCACTCAGTAGGAAGCAGGAAAACTGAAGCAGTAAGTATGCCAGTAATTCTAATCAATATGCCCTCTTTGCATGTCAGGCTACAAATGCAGAACAAAGTTGGTTAAAATGCACGTCCTGGGACATTTTAACATCTGGAACTTTTTATGTATTCATGAAGACTGTGAGTCAGATTCGAAAAGCTGTTTAAACAAGTGTGTTGATACACATAAGGTTTACTGTATATATAGAAAAAAAGCATCTTTGTTAACATGCTTTTTTGTATCCCTGCCAACCTTCTGCCAACCTGGGATAGAGTGTAGGTTGTTGGCATGTGCTCCTTAAGCTCTTATTGAAACGGAAACTTCCCAAAACTGGTTCAAAGGTTAGCTGGGTGTTTGATTTAAGCCAAACAACCTTAGAAAAGAAAGATTTATTTTTTTTGTCGAAATGAGTGTTTATGTTGGTAATTCTCATGTTTGGTTTTGGTTGTTATTGGAGATGTTTATTTGGGCTCGAAACAAGTGTTCTGGTCAACTTGGTACTAAGAGAGACTGATTTAATTTGGGTGAGACATGCATTATAGCACTACCTTACTATTTATGAAGTGATTAGGTTTATTTCAAGTTGGTTGTCAATAGATTAGACACCTAGTCCTGGTTAAACAAGTAGCAACCTGTTTTAGGATGGAACAAATCACTGTTTGGAGGTTCCTAGAGGTTCCTGCCCCTTTTGCACTGAACCCATATACACAGAAGCTGGATGGATGACTGGTTTGGTTCAGGTGCCTAACACATACTGAAGTGTGATTTGTGCCACTGTTAATAAGTGTTAATGAAACGAGCTTCATGTGTGCTTTAGAAATTTAAGCTCCTTAAATCTATTGAGAAATTTCTGGTTCTTTAAGAAATGAAATTTGTTTCCAAATTTCTTTTGGCTTTAAAAAATCGGAGTGAAGTATCTACCTATTTTAAAACCATGGGTATGGTGGATTGTAAAGCTCATTTCATGAACACTTCCATCAGCAATGATGGTGGCACTGAGTCTCAGATATCTACATGTAGCTGGTAGAAGTGGTTGGAATGAAAAATTGTAGCCTGAGCCCTGTGGTACACTATGTAAGTGTCTTGGGGGTAAAGCAGGAGGCAAAATGATTTAATTTTTCCACCCACTTGTTCCCTAACCATAAGAGACTCTGTGCCTCAGGGAACCCATCAGGTAGTTTTCTATCCAAGAGAATGAGCTTGAGCTATAATTAATTAATTAATCACTATATAACACTCTGAGATTCAATAAAAGTTGGGGGCAAAAATACTAATACTTAGGTATATGGCAACAATAAAAATAGTGCACATATAAAAAGAAACAATATTTTGCTAATGTGTTTACAGTATCCTCATTTAATATCAATTTAATTTGATTGCCCTTAAAAAGCCTCTTTAGTCAAAATGTTATGTTCTGTTAGCTCCTTGTAGACCCATAAAATGTAAAATGTAATGTTTTCATTCTTAAAATTATCTTTTTCTTTAAAAAAAGTGTTTTTAATGAACAAAAATTTTGTTGTAAATATTCTTCCAGAATATGCTTATAGACAGCTTTCTTGTTAGAGTTTAAAATGTTAAATTATGCCTTAATGTTTTTTTTTTTTTTTTTTAAGGTGGATTTTAGGTGTCTGCAAGTTAAAAGTCTAAATTTAAGGAGATTGTTCTGGATTATCTTTGCATGAAGCAGAAAAGACAGGGAATTCCTGAGATAAATAAACCTCAAGTAAGAATTTAACATAGCTGAGATAAATGACTCTCTGGAAATGCCTATTTTTCCCTCTTAGGAACTTAAACTTATTACTGCACTATATATGATCACTATACTTTTCAGAGCTTTAGTATGATTTAAATCATCAAGACTTTAAACATACTCAGGTAATATGAATTCTGCCTATGATTTTTCTTTTTTAAATGAGTTGATACAATGGATTTCTCTACTTGGACATGTTTGATTTACAATAGTTACGTATGACTTGTCACCACAGAAGCTGAACAATCTTCAGTGTAGTTATCTTCACAATTAGATGTTGCTGATGGCAGTAAGACAACTAAATTCCATGAAAATTAAAGCGTATTAAGAATTCAGCCCCAAGATCCTATTTACAATCATAAAGAAAGGCAATGATACAGGGGAAGGATGGATCTTGGTCTCTTCTCAACTCCAATAACATTACAATCACTGTGCTTCTCTCTCCCTACTGTCTGAGGAGCTTTTCAAAGGTTCTGAGTGTCAATTAAATCATGTTGAAATGCAGTGGAATAGCAAAATTCTGCTGTCAAAAATTATACTTTGGATAAATGGTGGGATTTTCAGAGAGCTGAAAAAGCCCATTGTCTTTCCTTGAAAACTACATCTACCACTCTCTTGAGGATCCCTGGATTTTTTTTTTTAATTTTATTTTTTTTTAATACCCGAATATTGGTGTAGACTCTTGTCTTAAAGATACTAATGAAAGGGTCACAATTTTCAAAGAAACTCTCGTCATCAGTACTTTAAACTATAGATCTCATTTAACCTATCTTCAATTGGGAGGGTAAAATACACTGAGGACTTGAGTTATTGACTCACGTGTTGGTCATGATCTCTCTGAGGTGCTCCAGGATATTTCAAATGACTATGGAGCTGTTGGATATGACACGAAATATTATAAACAGAGGTCTTTTGGAGTAGAGGCTACAGATACCTGTTTGTTGAAGTCTTGGAGGTGAATTGTACAAAAACGCCTGATATTTCTGTGAGAAGATCATCTCCACAGAGATTTCTTCAACATCTGCTTCTCATCCCATCACAAATGCTGCTTGTCTTTAGGATGCTTTGGCATTTCCACTTCCAGTCTCAGCTTGCAACCAGCAGTAAAAGAACAGAGGGACCTGATGAAGTCTGGTTTGAGTTTAGGTGTAAAAATGACTGAGGCTCATCTGCTTTCTATCTCCTACGAATTGCTGGCTAGTTCTTTTAGGACAAGATGTTCAAGTGAAGATTATGTACATTTTTAAGAAGATTGTGTAGGGGCCTAGAATGAGGGCTAGGTTAAAAGAACCAGGAGATCCTTCTCCCTGTGTCTCCTCTATAAATCTCTTATTATCAAAATAATGCCTCATTTGTGGTCTTGGATGGCTCTGCCTTGAATGAGTCATATTCCTTTTGAAACAGATGATTCATATCACTTCTTGTACAGCCCAGGCTTGATCTGCAGAAAAGCTTAACAGCAGAAAAGCTATAGCAAACAGGATCTGCACATGCTCTGAGTTTTTGATAATCAGCCTTTATTTAATTAAGTTTCATATCTTTCTTGTGAGGTAATTATTATACAAGTTATACCATATTCTAAGAAAGAAAGAAAAACCCAGAGATATTAAGAGATTGATGAAAGTCATTGGAGGTGTTATTGCAAAGATCTGGATTCAGAAGCATCTGCCTTACTATCCCTTGAAATTACACAATGCTTTTTTCTAATGCAAGTTGTAGATATAAATTCAACACAGCCAACAGGGGGCTTTATTCAGGTCCTGTTGCACACCATGTCCTGATTCAAGGGCAATGGATTGCTGTGTCCCTGGGATGAAGCAATTTGTTTGTGCCTTTTTCAAGAGATAGTGATTAAAAAAGCAGAAATATGTGCCTTGGTGAGGTTTTGTAACTACAAATGAATTACGCTTATGTTTCCTTCAACCTCTGGCTCCCCTGCTGGGGACTTCATGGCTGTAGTTTCTTAGGCTAAATCCTTCAAAGTGTAACCATTCTCTTCCTCTGCCAGCAAACAAACAAGATTGTCCAGCATTTATACTTGTGTCATGGTTTGAGCATGTTTTGAGGGTGTTTTTTGTTCAAGGTTTTTTTTCCAGCCAGGTGGAGGAGGGGAGTCCGGGAGGAAGGAGAGACAGAACACCTGAGCCAGGCTAGCCAATGAGGTATTCCATATCATAGCACGTGATGCCCAGGATGCATACTGGGAAAAAGAGCTCTAGAGGAAAATGGAGGAGGGAGCACGCGGTGCTCGGCCGGGCAGGGTGGAGTGAGTTATGGGTCGGTGGCTGGTGGGGTGTTGTATTCTCTTCACTTGTTGTTTGCTGTATCATTATTATTTGTAGTGGTAATGGCAGTGGTGATTCTGTGTTATGCCTTAGCTATTAAACCGTTCTTATCTCAATCCGTGGGGGCTACATTCTTTGGATTCTCATTCCTAACTCTCCGGGAGTTGGGGGGCTTTGTTTAAACCACGACAACTTGGAAGAAAGGTATATTTTTCAATTTAAACCTCATGATTTCTGCACTCTTTACTGCACGGAGTTCAGATTGAGTATGGTTTACATGAGGGTGATAAGACACTGGAACAGGTTGCCCAGAGAAGCTTTGACTGCCCCATACCTGGAAGTGTTTAAGTTCAGGTTGGACAGGGTTTTGAGCAACCTGGTCTAGTGGAAGGTGTCCCTGATCATGGCATGGGGATGGATCTTTAAGGTACCTTCCAACACAAACTATTCGACCATTCTATGATTCTGTATGCGAACAAGATACCAATGTTGCACTCTAACTGGACTCGGTCTCCAAGAGATGTAAATACACTTCAGGTGAAAGAAGTTGTGAATTAATCCCATGTGAGGGAATGTGTAGTTAAGTTGTGATTTGAAACATTTACTAATGTGATCTTTTTTGCTGATGCACAACCACAAGGCAACATGATCTTCACAGCTGAACCTGGCAATTAAACGTGTGTGGTCTCTTGATCTTTTTTCATTGTGGACACTGCATTAATTGTGTTTCTTGTATAAAAATAGTCAAAATCATATGCACCTGTAAAAGACCTACACCTTTCAACACTGGAAAATTATGTAATTTCCAGTATTGTATTATATATATTGTCCACGTGTGTTTTTACATTATTGAAACAAACACAAATTAGCTGGAGAAATCTAAGTGTTGGACTTCTTAATGACTGCTCTGAAGTACCAGCAGATATAATCCCCTATTAGATTTAATCCTATTTACTCCAGGTTAATTATAAGGACACTTTCAAAGATAGAAATAGAAAATACATTGCCTTTAAATAAGAAGAAGATACATAAGTGATATTGTCATAACATCATAGAAAGAAGAAACAGTTTATTGAATAAACGTGATGCTCTGCCTATTCAGACACCCATGATGGTTTGTAGTTATTTTCCTGAAAGAACTTAGAGGAGGTGCATAGTTGTGCCACGCCAGTATTTCCAAAGATGTTTAAGGGAGCACTTGGAAATAAATGAACAACCATACAAAAATCAGGTATCATCATTATCAAATATAAAAATAATAAAGTAAATTAAAACAACTTTCACTAATAAAACAATAGCAATAAGAACTCCCAAGCCCTCCATCCTGCATGTAGTGTGTTCTGAAATGTGATGTTTAAAGCAGTGTGCTTTTAGTTTTCCTATTGCAGTTGACTTTAGGAAAGAGGCACTCAAATGCAATGATATAAGATAGCTAACTAAAACTAGAAAGGGAGATCAATATTGTAATTACTGTATATATAAATTATCAGGAGGTTTGTGCTTGATTTCTGATCATTGAAATTTATTTTTCTATAAATATGGTTCTATAAATATGACCACCTCTTGATCATGTGGACTAAATTAGCTTTCCCAGTCCAGTTCCTTGTAACAAGCACAGTACAAATGCAGTCATTAAACTACATGTGGTGGAATACATTGTCATTTTGATCCCAGTGAAACAGAAGCAAAACCCTTTTTCTTCTACTTATAGTTTATAGAAATATCTCAGAAAGAGTTGGCAGACTGGATTTTTGCAGAGATGTATCTGTTTGCATGGAGAAGCAGAGATTAATTTTCAAAGTCAGTATCATTTTGCAAAACATGCAATTCATATTGAAAAAACAAACAAACAAACCAAGCAAACTTCTGAGGTCCTTGAAACAAAACCTCACTATTTTGGCAAGTAAAACAAGACCTAATATGAAGCTCTACGTTAAATATCTAGGGAGATACAACTGTAATTAATACAATTATAATGATGCAATCAATACATTGACACTTTCTGATTTGACAAGGATGATTACCACCATTTATCTTACAGGTTTCCCAATAGTCGATGCCTTTAATGAAAAGTCTCCTTTGACTCTTTCCCATTTGATGTTTCAGCTTGTTTGAATTATTAGCTCTAATTTTGTCAAGCTGGAATGTTACAGACTGAGCTGCTAGGATACTGCAAGATTCATGGGTTTTGGATATTGTACCACAGTAAAACAGCTGGAGGGGAGGGGAGAACTGGTATGGTGAGTAATGGCAAATGCATCCATCACAACAAAGAAACTTCTATCAGCCCCACTGGCAAAACAGTGAGTTACTGAACTATCAAGGATATCAGGCTGAGGATTTTGAATGATAGCTAAATATACTTTCCCCTTAGAGGAGTGATCTTGCTTTGGACTGATTATATTTCTTGCTATCAATGATGACAATGAACAGCTGTGCTCGGTGGTAGCTGCTTGTAATTTCTTTGTGAACCATATCCACTCACAAGGCAAATAGATGCATTTTGAAATTAGCGATAAAAAAAGACTAAAGAAGCAAGCAAGATGTACAGATACATGGTACAGTCCAGCCATCTTTAAAAGAGTTAGTTATTTTTTGACTGACATTGTAATATCCCTGAGTCTATTTATACTATCTCCTACATTTTGTTATAAAGCTTTTTAGCAGTGAGGTACAATATTCCTATGGGGTAAAAGAATTTTCTGCACAGAATTTCCTCCTAGTGTAAAGCCAAGCTATGAGCTCTGTCAACTCATAATTTGTCAGGGAATAGATACCTTTCTTCAAATCTGTATCAGTACATGTGCAAAAAGTACCAGGAAAGGAATTGTCACAAAATGGCAAAAGTCTCATTGACTCCAAAAAGGAAAAGAGTTTAATTACCTAAATCAGATCTGAGGTTCTTTCCAAGTTTTGGTATGCTTTTGCCGAACTGTTTATTCAGTAGCAAGCGGGGTTACAGCACATAGAGTCTGTAAATTTGATGTTTCAAAATTAATTTTCCTCGGGGTTGAATTTGGATTTGGAATTTTGATCTGGCTTTGGCTGATGACTCTTCATCTTGGTTAAATCATCTTGTCATCATCATTCTATTGCTTGATAGCTCTGGGGAAGGCTATCACAAATGGTCCTGTTAGTCACAAAACTTTCAGATGCGTATGTAAAGGCAGATTGGGCAACTATAAGGATTTCTTATTGTCTTAAAGCATCTCCATTTAAGATTGTAATTCACACTTATCCTCTTAATTATTTATTTATTTTTTAAAATCTAGTTTCTTAACTGATAACAATAAAGACTGAGAATGAGGGAAAGACATAAGTGTGATGGAAACATAATTAAAATGGCAGTGAGCACATCTCAGAACTTGGAAAAAACATTTGAGGAAGATGTGCACCAAAAAGGTGCACAGAGACTATTTCATGTCTGAACTCTGGTGTCAGGGGAGTAGTTAAAACATATCATCCAAAGTGAATATTTATGTCAGTAATTATGAGAAGTGTACTAATAGTGGATAAGTATATAAAACAGTGGAAAGAGACAGTCAAAACAAACTAGGTAATGAAGCCACTTAAAGTATCAAGGCTAAAGTCAAAGATAGGAGTGACACCAGCAGGAACTGATGTAATTTTGAGAGGGAGAATTGACCTTTTCTTAGCACCACTCAGGACCTTTGAAATCTGTACGCTCTTGTCTTTTGCAGTGAGAAGAGTTGTCTTCAACACTGTCTTGAATGACTTGAATCAAGATTGTGTTTAAAATACATTAAGACTAACAGTATCTTGTGGGTTTGAAGTAGCCACAATCTGTCCAACTTGAGCAGACACTGCTGCAGGGGAAGGATGGCTGTCTTCTAAGAAGGAGCACTTTAGATTATTACAATTTAGATTTCATACACCTTTGGTGCTGTTTTTTTCTGCTTGATCTCTACTAATTTTAGAGACTGTGGTCTGTTCAAGATGAGTGGGACCATGTTTAGATATTGTTTTCTGTGGGAATAAGCAAGGGGGGAGAAAGAAAAGTGGACATATTCAAATAGTCTCTTGTGTAGCCAGGTTAGAAACTTCCTGTGGGTCTCTAACGTGACTACAGAATTTAAATTTAAGATAATGATGTGTTGATCTGGACTGTCAGTAACTCTGGAGGGTCAGATTTTAGTAAAAGGAGATAATTTTTTATAGTGTTGAATTGCTGACTCCAGCAAAGCCTTCATTTCAAGTTTATTTACACCAACTGCATCAGGTATCTGATGGCTGCAGCTAGTATATCATCAGAAAGCATTCAGATACATAAACTCAGTTACTACAATGTTAACAACTCCTGATCGAGGGACCTGTGGGGGTGAGCTGTTTGTCCCCCTCTTCTTGAGATGGTATAGGTAGTGGTGAGCTCAGGAATTCTAGTGTAGGATTCCCTTTCTGATTAATATACCCAAATTTAGGCAGAGGCAGAGCAGCATGGCCTTGGGTGAGACTGCCAAGTTTTGTGGCTGTATGTGCTTAGGGTGACTTAAAGCAGTGGTGAGCCACAGTGTGTGGATGTAGGATGCTTAGTGTGGTGGAATCCCGCTGGCATCTCTGAGTATTTAATAATGCTTTTATTATTGCTGGCATTAAGGAATTATTCAAAGAAGATAAGAAAAACTGCAAAAAATAAAAGCTAAAATAATTCCTCCAAAGCCAGTCTAGATTTCCTAGGCAACAGTGAAGAAAATAATGGAAGTCTAATCATATAATTTAAACTCTGTTAATGGGAATGGCCTGTTGTAATTATCTCAGCAATACATTCTCCCTTTTTTTTTTCTTCTATTTATACATTACATTCTCCCTTTTTTTTTCTTCTATTTATCCATTACCTTTTAAAGTTAAATAGCATCAGCAATAAACAGGAAAAAATGGGAAGATTTCTTATCTACTGTCACTAACTGAGTAAAAGTGCAAATGAGCAGTTTGCTTCTTTGGATTTTGGAGCTGGAATGTAATTGAATTTCAGACTAAAAATCTGGATCTGAATTTCAGCGGTAGCTCTAACACTGGGTTTGACTAGCTCATGTCAGAACTTTTACTTTAGCCTCTCTGAAGAGTATCAACTCTGAAACTGTCACCCCAAAAGTAATTAAAGTTTAAGACACACTAAAATTCTATTGTTCAGATTACAAATTAAATTAACTATTCAGTTCAGCTTTGCACTGAAAAAAGTGAAATTTTAATCTCCCTTCTGTGCACTAATCTCAAGCCTGTGGGATATTCAAACTTGCACCACTGTAACTGAGATCCCATGCCCATCCATTCATTTCACCGCAGTTGCTCCTGATTTACACTGGCAGTAAATGTTTTTCCTTACCAGTAAGATACAGTTTTATGTAAGACAGATTATTTCACTGAAAATGGAAATAAATGCCTCTTATTAATACAATATTAAATAAAAAAGAGCTTTGCCTCCTTTCCCTTCTACCCCCAGTCCTCTCTCTTTTTTGTAATGCTGAAGGTAATAAAGCAAAGTTTGTTGCTACAGATCTAAACATGACAATTCGGCAAATTTTATTTCCTTAGTTCAGCTGAATTTTTTATTCTCATACAGTTCCGTAATTGCCTTATTTTTTTTTCTTTTTTTTCCCTCAGCTATCAAATTCACACAGGTAGAAGAAAGACTGCTTTAGATCTGAACTTGATGCTGGAGGTCGTTGGAAAGATTATGTAATGCAACTCAAAAAGCTTTACAAACTGTTCAAATAGCAGAAAATTTCTAGTACAATGCAGGAACATAAAAGTGAAACCAAACAAACCCAAACTATTTTGCAGTTACTGACAAGATCATGCTGTGGTAGGAAATGTGTAAGAATAACAGAAGCAGAGTGGTGGAAGGTAGATTCTTTTTTTATTTTTTTTTGCTCCCCCTCCCCCCCTTCTTTTTTATTTCCTTTGGTACTAATATAGAAAATGTATCTCAGTTGAAACAACTGAATACATGTCTACTTCCTCTGCCTTACTGCTTTTCTTTGTATTGATAGCACCAGTAAGAGATAAAATAACATTAGCACCAAGTGTAAATTAAATGATGGATGTTACAATTTGCTTTTTCTGAATCTAACTCTTTAAACCTTAGTTTAGAAGCTTAAATGTGGAATGAGGGACTATGTCCTGTTTCTCCCTGCTGGGTTCATTTAGGATAAAACCCAGGCTGTCCTGCATTTTAGTTGGAGACTTGCACACAGTGGGGGTGATTGGACTTTCTCTGCCCAAGGCACAACATATGCTACTTCCCATCACTTTAATAGGCATTAGTTCCGCAGACAGCACTGGTCAAATGTACATTATTCACAATCACTTTAATGCAAATATGCAAGGATGAGAGAGAAAATATGTCACAAAGAAAGACTCAGCCATTTCCGTTCTTTTTTGATTTTCTTCTTCTTTCACAGTATCTGTTCTTTCACCACGTCTGTCTGCCTACATATATACAGATCTATGCAAACACTGCATTGGTTGGAGGATTTGGTTTCTTGGTTGAAAGTGTTTAGATATAAAATACCAATGCTACATTTTTTCTAAAGATTCTATTGTTATTCTTAGCACTCATGGGAACAACATTTTCTTTTTCATTGTCAGCCTGTTCTTCTTCAGAAGATTTATCCTAACAATTATTTTTATTGTTTTGGTCCGCTGGATCCTATTGTGCACCTTCAGAATGAAATGTGTCTATAAAAAATTAAGGTTCCTAATTAAAATATTATCACAAGAAACCCATTCATATACTTCTGCATGGGTGAAGAATAGTTTCATGTTCTTTGCATTTACACCATGGCTTCTTTACCTTTTTCTTTTTTTTTTTAGCTGTGTAAATAACATATAGTTTTCTGCACACATCCATTGTGATAGTTCCATTATGGTTCTCTGATGTGACTACAAAGATGTTCTTAGTATCTACCTGTCTGCTTGTTTGCCTGGCTATCTTTGTTTCCTTGTGATAGGTCTTGAACAGATAAGAAACAAGTGATACTTCTTCTGTGAGGATCAAAGACAACCTTAGAAAGATAATGAATACAATTCAGCAGCTTATTCAGAGTATGATGTTGCATTTTACTAGTTTTGATTCTTTTTTTTTCTTTTTTTTTTTTGCCAAGTGCAATACTTCACTCCCACCCTTCTTATCCATTTATGCAGGTGTCAAGGTTTTTCTCAGTTATCACTGTCATTTATGATAGTTTCTTTCCAACCAGCTTTCTACATAGATTTACATAGATGTTTGAACTAAGTATCAAGTGTGAATCCAAGCTTATCAGGCATTTGATAAACTGGAAGGATGTTGCTCTGTGGCAGCCAAAATCAATCTAACCTTTGGCTCTCATGGTGTTTCTTAAGAGAGAGGAATTGTTTTTCTCCAACTAATAATCAAAGCCAGTGATAAAACCTTTGCCAAACCCCAGATGAAGTATATCAGTTCATAAACTATATCAGCACAGTCAGAGTAACCTATTCAGGGAGGTTACACACCACACTGGAAGGCTTTTTAATGTAGCAAAGAGGCAGAGGTATAAGATCCAGTGATCTTGTGTCTGGATAGATTGACACCTCAGATTTTCAGTGAAGAGCTCACCAGAACCATGAGTATAACTTTCCAGGGGAAGTAGTAGATTCTTTAGATTTAATTTCTTTAAGGATGTTTATCTTTTCCTAAGAAGACTTTCAGGCTCTGCCTCAGGTTCCTGGGGTCATGGCAAGAGATTATCTGGGATACTTTGAATTCAAATAAAATACCGTCAATGGTACAGAACACTGTGGAATCAGAAAGCCAAAACTATATGTACCCTGTAGAAAATGAATTAGAAAAGCACAAAACAATTTTATTAGACACTCAGCTGTGAAAGTAAAAAATTACATTTTTAAATACATATATTCCCATGAGATATTTTAAATCAGACAAAATGGTGTTTTCTGAAGAGAAAGTATTCCCCTCTCATATGTACCACATACGCACACAATGTTTGTTCATTTTGCTAGTTTCATTACTGTCAAGTGATTGGGCATTAATTGTAAAATGTAACATTGCATCAAGTTTGCTTTCTAACAGGTGATTTTTAATGGCATAGTGCTGTACCAATGAATTCTAATTAATGCTCAATTTTGCTTGTTTAACTATAGAAGGAAACACAAAGCAGTAGATGTTTGTATGTCTGCTCAAACACAGATAAGGCTCTTGGAAACCTGTTTATAGCATTCCTTCAAAAAAACAGTACTCAGTGCTGCGCAGAGGATTGAAGGATGGCAACCTGATGGATGAAGCTTGGTTCTTTTGATTATTCACTGTTACTTTATTGTATCCTCGCTAGAATCAATCCAGATTTACATCACCAGAAAGGGAAAAACAATTTTGCTTTTATTTTTTATGTATCATCATATCGTAAAGTTGTGCAGATTGTAATCAGGGTTGGCCTAATGCCAAGTACCAGGGAGTCCTGGCCAATGATCTATGTTTTTCTGGCTGGTGAGATAAATTGCATCAATTTCATAAAGAACAGCAACAAGCAGGAAAGCAGTGAGAATTACATCTGGACACCTTTGACTTCTTAGCCTAAGTGATCTGATGCCTGGTTACATCTGGATTAGCAAAGAGCTGTCTTTGGTATTATTTCTAGCAATCTTTGTCCTCTCTGCATGTATAACAAAGTGTGTTATTGCATCTGTCAGTACCTTTCAGAAAAAAATAAAAACCAATACGAATAACAATAGAAATTACTATGCTCCTACTCCTCCTCCTTCCTCTGCAGTTATTTGCTTTATTTATGTTTTTACCAGTACTAGAGGAGTTATGAGTTTTCTGAAAAAGTTTGGCAATAGCCAAGCATTGCTTCCCCTTGAAGCAATCACTTCCTGGACTACTTTATTTCATATCAGTGTTACTGTACAGTTCAGATTTCACATATTTACATTGTAGTTTTGTTATTATTAATAGATTTTTCAATTGCAAAAGCCTGTGTTCTCTGAACTTAGTAGGACTTTATCTGTTCTTACTGGTGATGAGTGATTTATGTGGACAACTCCTATTAATGCTAATGGAAAGCAAATGTATAAATCTCTCCACAGTAGATAGATAGCAATCTCACAAAAGTGGTCCAAGCAAAGCATGTCTTTGTATAGGGTCTAACTAGCAATTAGCATAAAAGATTGACATCAGCTATAATTCAGTATTTATATGAGTACTGTTAATCAAAATAAAGAATCAAATGAATCTGTTGTCGAACTCCAGTGCCTGTTTTGGAATTTCAAAACTGAAAATTTTGACCTAGTCTGCCTTCACATGTGTAAGCTAAATATAAATGCACAGGTTTTAAGGACTAGACTCTGATACCCTGTTCAGTCATGGGGAGCCTTGTTGATTAAGCCAATCTGTATAGCTTCTGTCACCTGATGTGTAAAGTCAAGCCATTTGGAAACAGATTTGTAAAGGAGGCTGAAAGAATGATGTGCTTTTTTAGGGTTAGGCACCCTAAAATACCATCAGGAAGAAAAAAGTCTTTCAATAAATCCTTGAAAAGCTAGAATGAAAAAATGATGATTTGAAAGGGCCTTTTTTGTGAAATTTTTGTTAGAAAAGGAGCCGAGGGTTTAGTAGGGAAAGGAAAAAGAAAAAGCAAAGACACCAGTTTTTAATAAAAAAATCATCAATGCTTTTAGGTTGGATTGCTTTAGCTGAGAAATGTTTGTTTTTCTTTACAAAATACTGCAAATATCAATACAGCTGATTCTTGAATAGAGCTACATTTTAAGTAGAATCCAAGTACCATTTCACAACAAAAAACAATGGTCAGTAATGGCAAGAGTATATTGAGAGACAAAATCAATCTCGAGGGTGAGTTCCACATAGCAGGACCTTGGTGCCTCCCATTCCACCACTGCCTGGATCTCAGGTGTAGACCCAACTCCAGAAACTGGCATGGGACATACTACGATATAAACTCTGTTTAATGTCAGAGGAAGTAGGCTGGTGGATAGGTGTAGCGTATTTTCGTAGGCAAATTGATTAAGCATGAAGTAGATAAATGATCAGTGAGATGGACTGAAATGTGCTGAAGTCAGAGGCTAGTGATCAGTGACACAAAGTCCAGCTGAACCATGATCCCTAGGGGTGTGCTCAGGTCAATACTGGGGACAACACTGTTTAACCTCTTCATTAATGATCTGAATGATGAAGCACAGTGCCTTAACGTATTTGTAAATGATACGAAACTGGGAAGAGTGGCTGGTACACTATTATGAGTGTGGTGTCATTCAGAGAGAAACTGAAAGCAACCTCATAGAGCTCACCAGAAAGAATGGCAAGTCCTGCACCTGGGGATGAATATGGGGACTCCATCAACCAGTACCGTCTGGGAATTGTCTTTTTTGAAAGCAGCTTTGCAGAGGAAGTCCTTGTGGACAAGAATTTGAACTTAAGCAAACAATGTGCCCCCGCAGCAAAGGTGACCAGCAGCATCCTGGGCTGCATTAAGATCATCCTTGCCAGCAGGTCAGACTTGGTGAGATCCTCTTGAATGCTGTGGCCAGTTTTGGTCTCACCAGTGCAAGACAGACAGAGACATACTGGGAGTGAGTCCAGCAAATGACCACAAAGACAATCAGGCAATTAAAGTGTGCCAACATGCTGGGAGAGGCTGAGAGAGCTGAGATTGCTCAGGTTGGAGAAGAGAAGACTTGTGGGTGATCTTATTCATGTGTATAAATAGATAATGGGAGACAGTAAATAAGACACAACAGACTCTTCTCAGAAGCTGACTGCACTAGGCCCTGAACAATCTGTTCAAGATGACTGTGATCTGTATGCATGCATTGGACTAGATGGTCACGAGACACCCCTTTCAACCTCTACTATTCTGTGATTCTGTGAACCCCTTGGGCTCAGTTCAGTTGCCCACACACAGAACCTAGCACCTTTTGAGATAACTAAGGTATCCTGCTGAGTTTGCATTTGCTTTTCCAGGTAGGGCTTATGTTATTTTTTTCCAGCCTCACTGAGGTTTCTTACTTTTGTCCATAAATGCATGAAACTGTGAAAAGGGCAGCTGCCTTGCATCTGTTTTAGTTATATCTTGGTACTTGTGCCAATACAAGCCAACATGCTGGTGTTGCATTCAAGAGCAGCTTCGTCACCCTGTGAAACTTATGACTTCTGCTCTAAAAGTCTTGCCTTGGATATGAAATAGCAATGTGTCCCACTACTGTTTGCAATCAAGCCATCTCTTTTTTGTATGATTCTGTTAATACACAACCTGCTGTAGGTGACTGCTTGAACAGGGGGATGTGGCAAGATGATCTCCAGAGTTACCAATCTCAACAATTTTTTGATTCTCTCGTCCTGTATTCTCAAACTTTCCTCCAGAAGAATGACTGGAAGTTGAGCATATGCTTTCATATGAGGATGGTAGGTGGAACCATATTTAGGAATATGATTGTTTCTTTAGCTAGATCTATAGGTGCACTTCAGAGTTCAAGAAGTCAACTTTCAAAGCTGTGGCTGTCTTTGACTTCCACTGATGTGAAATCACTGGCAATTGGGGTACCCAATCTCTCTCCCTAGCTACTCTCCCAAGATGGAAAGTTAAGAAAGCATGTTTTAAATCAAACTTGCATGGTTAATTAACAAAATAAAAAAATAACCAGAACAATTTGTACAAGAAGCTGATAGAGAAAATGGAATTAACCTCCTTAATGAAAGTAGTTAAAACATTTTATTGACCAGGTTTTCCATTTTAAACAGCATTTACAAGTTATCTGGTCCATGATTCTTATCTCCCTGGAGGGGCACTGTGGAGCTGTTTGGTGACTTATGTCGACCAAATCTAGCCTCCAAGTTGCTTCTGTCCTAGTAAATTAAAATACATCAAGAAACATTCCCAGGCCCTGCAATGGAGCTGTTTTTACCGTTGCAGCATCAAGGTGGTCTCTGCCATGCCAGTTAGCGCATTCCCTGTAAGTCCTGGACGTGGCCTGGAAGATAACAAGACCAGGGAATGATCAAAATAGGTACATGAAGTGCAGCCACCCTTTTGTGAACATCAAAAGGATTTAATAGTATTGACATGACTAGGCCATACCAGTTGGCTACAGTGTTGGAGAACTGGCTTGATTGCATTTTATTTTACCAGTGCGCTGTAGTGCAACTCCACCGGAACAGTCTACAGGAATCACCTTTTTGCTGTATTTTCAGGAAAAAACACCTTGGATCATATTGGGCAATTCTTTGAAAAAGCAACCCCTGACCCTCAGAGCACTACTGGCTTTGATGCTTCTATGTGTCCCACAAACAGGGCTGCCTTTGGAGCAACTTAACAAAACCTGGTCAACTGGACACATAAAGTTCTAGCACACTGGTAAGTGGAGGTACACAAGGCCCAAAAGCTGTGTGCTCGGCAAAACAAAGTGATGAGGGACAAGTGTGACTGAGGGTGTAAGAGATGACAGATCTAGATCCAAATCACTTAATGTCTAGCATTAGCCAGATCAATGGACAGGGCTTTAGAGTTAGGTGATAGAAGAAACAAGTGCTTTAGCAGCCTCTGTCATGGTGAAAGGGTCTATGAAAGCATTTTATACACTTCTTTTCTTACCTTATCCAGCACAGGCACCAAACTGGGTAAAAACACACAAGCAATCTGTGGAACATGTTTTCTCAAGCCCATCAGTTGTATACAAATGCAGCAGAGTGGTGGCAAAAGGCATAACATATCCTAAGGTTTGGGAATTACTTGAAGCATTTGGGTCTGTACAAGTCAATGGAGACTGGAAAGCATTTCAGCTCACACTAGAAACAGCTGCCTGTGTTGGTGAAGTCAGCTGTTCTCTGGACTCTAGTGACGGCATCAACTGGATCATCATCTTCTCAAATCAGAGACAGCACAAATGAAGACATGAACTGCTGAGGCACTTAAATGCAGGTGTCTGGGTCAGAATCCCGCTGACAGATACTCACTAGGTGGTGTTTGAGCCTTGCTTCATAAGGAATTAAATTGAGAAGCCATATAAGAAAAAAATTAAACTGCTAAGACACAGAATATCTCATCACATCCCTGCATGCAGATACTAATTTTGCTTCTGAATCACATTCATTCACTATTTTACTTACCCCTACTCACACTGTGACAACTTATGCTGTTGAATATAAGCCTCAAGTTCCTCCCCACCCAACTCCTCAACATATCCAAATTAATTTATTTAAACCACTAAGATGTCCTTGGTCTTAAATTTTTTAACAGGAACCTGTGTTTATTCTATTAAAAAATGAATCTGCTTGGATGTCTTTAATCAACCAAGTCACACAAAGGCAAAATAATGACATAGTAACTTTAAGGATCCTTGACTTTGAGCTGCCTTTTATAAGCATGGAAGGTGGAATAAAAAAAAAATCAAAAGCAGTAAAAACTTACATTATTTCTGTCAGTAGCTGCTTTTCAGAAAATGTTGTGAAAACAATCTCTGTATGGAGGAAGCAACATACTGAGCAACAAGCCTCAATCACAGGAAGTTCATTTTTTTCCTTGGCGCATTGCCCAGTGCCATCAGAACTAATTAAAAACAGAGCCACGCTGGTAGGAAGCGCAGTGTTTGGGTTTTACAATAACGGAGCAGCAAACCAGGGGGATGTCTAATGAGAATAGTTTCCGAGTTTGTTTTCTAGCATTGGGCAACTATGTCAATTACTGGAACTACAGCTCAGGGCCAGCAACCATGCTGAGACATGAAAGAGTGTTATTTGCAGTACAGATTGAGCTGCTACTTGGATGCATGTGTTCTGCATGTCACTTGTATACTGGTGCAGTTCCTTGGCTCATGACTAAATAGGAATAGGCTGACGCCACCTTGCTCTTCTTGTCTAAGGCTAGATCAAATGTTATGAGACAGGGCTTTCCCCCTGTCATTAGGTATGCTCCAGTTAAAAAATGAAATATGTCTTCTTGTAAGGATCCTACTGCTAATGAAAGATCTGAATTGCGAAGGGAATTATCAGCCAGGGACTTAACCCTTTGAAGGCTAGGGGAAAAGACAGGTTGACCTGAATACCTTAAAAGCAACCTTTATAACTCAAACTCTCTCCCATTGCTGAATGGGTAAACACATGGCTGCATGTGTTTACCCATTAAAAGCAACCTTTATAACTCAAAATCTCACATTGCTGAATTTAAAGTAAACACATGGCTGCAAAAACTGACATATGTATTTTTTAGCATTCCTATTTAATATCATGTCTGTGGAATTAGTGTATATATTAAATATTTCATACTCTTAGGATTGTTGTCAATTCTATGAGTTACGAAAACAGAAGTGAGAGAGGACAACTGGCTTCAGCTAAGGAAAATTTTTCTGCAAACTTGGATGAAATAACTTGTCTGTATCCACTGAGGATGAGGATGAGAAGCAATGGGCTTAAACTGTAGCAAGGAAGATTTAGCTTAGTCATTAGGTAAGCTTTCTGAGTGTAGGCTAGCTCTGCCTGGAGAAGTAGCGCAACCTCCATCATTAGAAGATTTTAAGAGTAGGTTAAACAAACATATGTCATAAACAGTTTGATATAGAAGATCCTGCCTTGGGGGAGGAAGATGGACTAAATGCACACCTGAGGTTCCATCCAGCCCTATTTTCTCAGTCTATTTTTACATATTGCATCTGAATCTTTACCAGTGAGAGCTATAATAAGGTAGCAACACTGCCTCTCAGGAGCAGCCTTTACCTTAAAGTGCTAAAATTAAAGATTTTCATGCCCTACACTGAAATGCTTTCCTCTCTGGTTTAACACACAATCTGTGGTTTTGTGCAGCAAATTAATTAAGGCCAACAGCAAACTAATCAAGGCCAAAATATGGGCTGACACGTTGCAATTAGGTCAACCATACTGTTAAATTTCTTGTTTGGTTCACAGCTTAGGTCAGTTGATGCTCCTTCAGAGTACCTAGGCCTAGGTCAAGAGTAGCACCACCCGGTGGCTGTTCCCAAGACAGGTTGCATTCAGCAACCTGTTTAGATGTGAGACAATTCAGCAATGGATACAAGCTACATGGTGCCAGATGGCTTCAAAGTAGATAGCTGTTCCTGTCCCCTTTTATTTCTACTGTAGATATTGATGTATGTGTTTAAGAAGATAGTGGGAAAACCCAACAACCTAAATCATGAAACACATTTGACAGTGTGTCAAGATAAGTCTCTACTGAGAACGCAAAGTTAATAAGAATAGTTGGGAATAAGTAAGTTATATGGTCTAATGGATGAAGCACTAACCTGAGACACTGAAGAATAGATTTCTTTCCCATGCAGGTAGACCATGGATCCATCACTTTTGTATCAGTTCTGCTAACCAAAAGTGTCTTCTCTGCCAAGAAAGCCATCTTTGTGTGGATGTTCTCAAAATTATATAAGATCTGGCTGCTGTCATCATTACTCTTATATGGTCTTGGTAAATAATATAGTTATTTCACATTGTAAACTAATATCTCCAACAATCTAACTTCTGAAATAATTCAATCTACATTATTAATCCCTGATACAACATTTTCTATTGTTAAGGAAATATCAGGTATATTCTGAAAATTTCATTATCATTGCAGTTTTGTTTGCGTCCTTGATGCTAGCTTGTATTACACAGTTGACATTTGTTTCACCTAGCACCTTCTGGTGTCTTAGGCTGACATCCAGAAATGTAGGTAAGGTACAAAATAACATTGTTGTAGGTTCACTGCTGTGAGCTTGCTTTGTAATATATTTATCATCGTTATTGGGTATTGGTGGCTTTGTCTTGACTCTGTGGGTCACCTCCTTTATTGGCTTCCAAAGTCCTCCTGCATGCATACGTTCTTCCATTTTTTTGCTACAGGCAGTACCAAACCTTTTTGCTGTGGAGAATTGCTATCAGGATGGTAATCACTTTACTGATTATATATAGAGAGCCTGGATTTAAACCTAGATGTTTAAACTAGTTTCCTAACTATACATTCTATTTAGACAATGTGAATCCTGGTTGATGTCCTATTGTGATCCTAAACAGTATAAGTAAATGAGATGCTCTAACCAAGTTATATCCAGCTAGTGGAACTCATCCTTTTTTTCTGTCTATGTACTATGTCTCTTGCTACCTTATATATGATTGGTGAGGCAGAACTGTAGATACTGTATGAGCTTCCCAAATACAGCAGGGTGACTGCAATATAAGTTGTGTTGTTTTCATATATCAGTTTAGGCTTTCCATTCTACTAAGAAAACCTAATGTCTTTATAGGGAATTTTACATAAGCATAGAAGACTCATTCAGCTTGGGCTCATTTTGTCTTTAATGGCAAATATTGCATGTTATCTTAAAGGTATACAACCTCACTGTAGTATCACCTTCTGTTCTGCCATGAGAAGAGACATATTTCTCTGCATTTACAGGTGAAAAAATGTAACTATCATGAATCAGTTAATGTAATGTGCTGATAAACCTTTATAACTTAATCGTGTTACCCAATGCTTATTCTTTCACTGCCTGTTCAGCTCATTTGTTAACTGATACTACCATCTATGTCAAGAACCTTCAGCAAAGCCACAGCTTTGGTCTCTGTATGTTTGACTGACCTTTTATTACTCTAGTAAAGGTCTGCGTCCCAATTCACCATGAAAGTAAACTGATACAATTGTGTTGACTTCAGGAGAATTGCACATACTTAGGCCAATGGTGAATTTGGACCTCAGTAACTACATTTACTTTTATAAGGCTGGTGGATGAGTGCTTGGGGAACAGTTAGGTTGTCAAATAAAGGCAATAGCTATATCTTTCTAGACTGTATTTATAGTGTATTCTTCCTACCAGGCTTTGCTGTGCTGAAGCCAATTGTTCCAGGCTTTATTTTAGTCAGATCAGAGAAAATGAGAAATAATTAAGAATGAAATATAAGGCATTATAAGACTCATGTTAATAACTACTTGCAGACTGATGATCTTGGCATAAAACAAATCAAAAAGCAGCTGAAGCTCTCATACATTCCCTGGTCATGGTTGCTTTCTTCAAATCATGTTGATTACTGTGGTTAAACCAAGTTGTCTTTTTTCTCTTTCTCTCTTTTCTAATTGATTACTGGTCAAAAGGGAATTTGGTTAAGAAAAAAAAAAAAACAACAACAAAGCTAAAAATACCTTAGGACTGAATTAAAAGTTAAGTGTCAAGTTGAAATTCTTTAAATAAAAGCAGTGGCTCATTTCTTTGATTATATCTATCCTAGAAAATTAAACAGTATCAAGCCTCAGAGTTAGGTAGCAGGACTTATTATGGTCTTTGGCACAGTTTTGTTCAGCAAATATTAGTACTATTTAAACCATTCCCAGGTACAGTTCATGGGCTGAGCCTGAAACTCTTCCTAACAAGCAGGTTAAATGCAGTCACTGTGACTTGAGGATGTGAGGTTTTGATAATATGGAAGTGACCAGATCATGCAGTTGGTCAAAAAGCAGGACTGGAATTATTTAGTTTTAGTTTGCTGGTATATATGTAAACTTTGTGGTGAGTTAGGATATTTGGGTTCCATCCTCTTGCCTGTTTATGAAAGAAGAGTATTTTAGCCTTTTAGGACAAAAGGCTAATCATGGAGTGATAGTTTATCTTTGAGGATTGATCCATTTGTTCTTTCAGCTTAAGCTGTTCTCCTTTATATACATAATAATGTGTACTGACTGTGCCAAGAAAAGAGAGATGACCCATGGTGGGTTCTTTTGGAGTTTCTTACAATGCTGCTTGTCACAGCTAGCAGTTTTTCATGTCAAGTCATGTACTGTAACTTCACATGGCCTATTCAACAGCTATGCCATGTCCCTGCAGCCTTAATAAGGGACAAGTTTCCCATCTAATCAGTAACCTAGGTTTCTGCTCTAGTCAACAGACTCCAGAAAAAAAGGTGAAAATTGTTTTTTACATTGTTTATAAAAAAAAAAGCCATGATCAGACATCTAATTTTTAAATGAGGAAATTTAGATGAGGTTGGTCTGACTTGATATATCTTTTCTGCTACATTCAGAAAAACCTGGTTTTGCCCAGGTAAGCCCAAACTCAGAATGTCTGGGAGTTCAACATTGAGTAACTTCAGCTAAGTATTTAAGTAACAAGTGATCCTAGACCTGGATGCAGTGTAGTCATACCAATATGATGTTAAGACATCTGTGATCCTCCAAACAGGGCCTTGTAACACAGACTTGACACTGAATTTAAGTAACTATTTTATTTCTAGTCCATGCAATGCCATACTAGTTCAAGCATGGCTGCACCGCAGTTTATCTTCTGAAATCCTGCTGAACAGAAGATAAAAGTGACCCTGCAGCTCAGTCATTAGAAACCTTCACTTTTTGAAGACATTATTTCCTATAGGAAACTCATCCACTCTGTTATGTGATAATGATTTACTATAGATTTTAGGAGGTTCAGTAGGAGCTTTACGCACAGTACTTCAGTTCACAAGACAATGACGGCATTACTCTTTCATTACCTCCTCTGTTCCCCATCCCGTATTAAGTAGTAATTTAGAAGTAATTGAGGAAAACCTTAGGGCAGAATGGGGCTTATAAGAAAGGTGGGGGCAGACTTTTTAGGAGGATCTGTAGCAATAGGACAAGGGGTAGTGGCTTTAAACTAAAAGAGGGTAGATTTAGACTAGATATAAGAAAGAAATTGTTTATGATGAGGGTGGTGAAACACTGGAACAGGTAGTCCAGAAATGGTAGATGCCACATCCCTGGAAAGGTTCAAGGCCAAGTGGGATGGGGCTCTCAGCAATGTGATCTAGCTGAAGATATCCCTTCTCATCGCAGGATGAGTAGATTATATGGTCCTTCCAACCCAAACAATTCTATGATTCTGTGATTCTACTATTCTGAGATAAAATAATTCTGTGATATAATGATTCTATGAAAATATCCTAGATGACTAAAATTCTTGCTAGTTTTGGTAAGATGAATCCAAAATTTGATGTCTAGCCACAGAACATGTAAGTGAAAAGTTTATAAAATCATAGAATCAGAATAGTTCGGGTTGGAAAGGACCTTAAGATCACCTAATTCCAACCCCCCTGCCATGGGCAGGGACACCTCACACTAAAACATGCTGCCCAACGTTGTGTCCAGCCTGGCCTTGAACACTGCCAGGGATGGAGCATTCAAAACTTCCCGGGGCAACCCATTCCAGTGCCTCACCACCCTAACAGTAAAGAATTTCTTTCTTATATCCAATCTGAACTTCCCCTGTTTTAACCCGTTTTAAGGTTTAGGTTTTAACCTGTTACCCCTTGTCCTATCACTACAGTCCCTAGTGAATAGTCTATCCCAAGCACCCCTATAGCCCCCTTTCAGATACTAGAAGGCTGCTAAGAGGTCTTCATGCAGCCTTCTCTTCTCCAGGCTGAACAGCCCCAACTTTCTCTGTCTGTCTTCATATGGGAGGTGCTCCAGTTCCCTGATCATCCTTGTGGCCCTCCTCTGGACTTGTTCCAACAGTTCCATGTCCTTCTTATGTTGAGGACACCAGAAATGCACACAATACTCCAAGTGAGGTCTCACAAGATCAGAGGAGAGAGGCAGGATCACCTCCTTTGACCTGCTGGTCACACTTCTTTTGATGCAGCCCAGGATACGGTTGGCTTTCTGGGCTGCAAGCACACTGCTGGCTCATGTTAAATTTCTTATTGACCAACACCCCCAAGTCCTTCTCCACAGGGCTGCTCTGAATCTCTTCTCTGCCCAACCTGTAGCTGTGCCTGGGATTGCTCCCACCCAGGTGTAGGACCTTGCACTTGTCATGGTTAAACTTCATGAGGTTGGCATCAGTCCACCTCACAAGCGTGTCAAGGTCCCTCTGGATGGCATTCCTTCCCTCCAGCATATCAACAGAACCACACAGCTTGGTGTCATCGGCAAACTCGCTGAGGGCGCTCTCAATCTCACTGTCCATGTCACCGACAAAGATGTTGAACAAGACCAGTCCCAACACCAGTCCCTGAGGGACACCACTCGTTACTGGTTTCCAGCTGGACATTGAACTGTTGACCACAACTCTGCGTGCGGCCATGCAGCCAGGTCTTTATCCACCAAGTGGTCCATCTATCAAATTGATGCCTCCCCAATTTAGAGACAAGGATGCTGTGTGGGACAGTGTTGAATGCTTTGCACAAGTCCATGTAGATGACATCAACTGCTCTACCCCTGTCCATCAGTTCTATAACCCCATCATAGAAGGCCACCAAATTGGTCAGGCAGGATTTCCCCTTAGTGAAGCCATGCTGGCTGTCACCAAGCACCTTGTTGTTTTTCATGTGCCTCAGCATGCCTTCCAGGAGAATCTGCTCCAAGTTTCTTTCAGGCACAGAGATGATACTGACTGGTCTGTAATTCCCCGGGTCATCTCTTTTCCCCTTCTTGAAAACTGGGGTTATATTTTCCTTTTTCTGGTTGTCGGGAACTTCACCTGACTGCCATGATTTTTCAAATATAATGGACAGGGGCTTAGCAACTTCATTTGCCAGCTCCTTCAGGACCCACAGATGGATATCATCAGGTCCCACGGACTTTTGTACGTTCAGGTTCTTTAGATGGTCTCAAACCATATCCTCTCCTAGAGTGGGCCCAAGGTCTTCATTCTCACAGTCCCTGCATCTGCCTTCCAAGACTTGGGTGGTGTGGTCAGGGTGCTTTCCAGTGAAGACCATGGCAAAGAAGTCATTCAGAACCTTAGCCTTCTCCAAATCCTGTGTAGCCAGTTCTCCTGATAACTTCTGGACTGGGCCTATGTTGTCACTAGTCTGTTTTTATTTGCTACTTACCTATAGAATCCCTTCCTGTTATCCTTAACATCCCTAGCCAAGTTTAATTCTAACTGGGCCTTATCTTTCCTAACCTGGTCCCTAGCTTCCTGCACAACATCCCTATATTCTTCCCAGACCACCTGTCCTTGCTTCCACCTTTTATAAGCCTCTTTTTTTCCCTTGAAATTTCCTCAACAGCTCCTTATCCATCCAAGGAGGTCTCGTGCCCCTCCTGCTGCACTTCCTTCTAGTTGGGATGCAACACTCCTGAGCTTGTAGTACGTGATCCTTGAATATCAACGAAGAGTCTTGGGCCCCCCTGCCCTCAAGGGCTATATCCCATGGAAACTTACTAAGCAGGTTCCTGAAAAGGCCAACGTCTGCTCTCTAAAACTCAGGAAAGGTGGTAAACTTGAAAATATTGTCCAAGAAAGAAAACAATAGAGAGAATAAAGCAGACAAGGGAAGCAGTTTCTTGTTTTAGTTTTTTAGGGGAAAAATAACCAGTGTAAACCATATAAAACACTGTCCAGGCACTGACAGACTAGCTAAGCAAAGCAGATTGACTGTGCCATATTCTATACCTGTTCCTCAAAGTGGCAAGAGAGTAAAACTACCTATTAGTATTAACTAAACTATTAGTCTGGCTATTTCTGGAGATATAAAACAAATTTAAATAATAATAATAACACACCCCTTCCTCCCATAACCAACAAAAATCCCAGTCTTCCCTTTCTTTGCTGAACTGAGACTCTAGTTAGCAGCAGAAGAGGGATTTCAGGGATACATGGCAGCAGCTAACATTGTTTGT
Organism: Melopsittacus undulatus; assembly: GCF_012275295.1. Lineage (NCBI taxonomy): Eukaryota > Metazoa > Chordata > Aves > Psittaciformes > Psittaculidae > Melopsittacus > Melopsittacus undulatus. The sequence goes on along the minus strand of NC_047529.1, from coordinate 17,243,074 downwards.
TTTCCAGTGTAATTTTAACCAAATGTTTCTTTCAGGCAAGGTATTTCTCCAAGGACGTTGCTAGAACTTCACACTAGTCTCAGAAAAGGAAAATAGTCAAAGCTGAAATGTAAAGAAGAGATGGATGAAAAGAAATGTATTTGTCTAGCTGTGTTCAATGGAAGTCCTTTTCTAGGGAACACCCTGAAGTTACACTTGGGAACACTGTGATCATTGGAGCTACTCCGCTTAAAATCTGGATGAAAGAGAGAGATTTACTGACTCTCCTTTACATTTTTATATTATCATCTAACCTGCAGGTAAATGATGAGATACCAATTATCCAGTTGCAGTGGTTCATCATCTGATCAGTATGAATGGAGTCATAGCAATTAGGTTAGAATACCAAACAAAATTATGCCAAGTTTCTAACTATGTCTAAGTAAAAGCTGTCCTTAAACTTTTTTGACATGAAGTTGGTCTTTGAAAATAAAATGAATTTTGTCTTGTAGAAGTAATGCACTTGGCTAGGCATGCAAACTGAAAGAGAATTTGACGAATTAATTGAGTAGGACATTTGAACAGATCAATGGCTCATGTTCATCAAGTTTAATCTGGCATTCACGTGACTAGGTGTAGATACCTACCATGTTGATGTGTATGATGCAGATGTCTACATTAGATTTAGTTATTTAGATCTGCTATAATAACAGCAGAGAGAGAGAGATCACGCTTGTGTGGGTTTTCTCATCTGTAGGGTCAGATGAATCACACTTTTAAAACAGTTTTCTCTCATTGAAAGGAAAGAAAATCTATAGTAAGAAGTTTGGAAGTGCTATGTAGACATCAAAAGTAGGTGAAATGTGTTTGAGCATCTTTTTTGGGATTCTCAGTTTTGGAAAATTCTAGAGGTAAAGTTAAATCTGTCTGGAAATTTGCTATCTATTTTTGTTTGTTTTGTTTCTTCCTGGGGACAGCTGTGAAAAACTACAGGGAACAGGAGGATATTAATAAAAGTGATAGGGAACGTGTTTGTGAAGAGATTGAAAACTCACAGGTGAAGCAGGGAACTCACTAAGGGTTACTGAAAGATACAGCAGAACAACCATAGGATGTCAGCATCCCATATGCCAGTTCTTTCCGGAGGGAGTAAGGATTTTATCTTGCAGCAACAGAAGGAAAGAGTGGCTGGAGGTGCTATACAAAATTACTTCCCATAAGAAGACAGTGAAAGGAGTAGGAAATAGAGCATGGGAATATCAAAGACAGATGTGGGAAAAAGTAAAAAACTGAAGACTGATTAATAACATAACAAAGGCAACTAAAAAAAAAAAAAAGACTTATGTATGTCCAAAGCCTAGTTCAGGCTCATAATTTCAGGAGAATCATATGTGCATTATCTATAGCTTGTGATGTAGGCACTTTTTACATTTTAAAGTATGTTTTTATAAGAGCAAGTAGTGATAGGACTAGGGGTAATGACTTTAAACTGAAAGAGTGTAGATTTAGATAAAATAGCAGGAAGAAATTATTTGCTGTAAGGATGGTGAGGCATCAGAAAGATTACCTGGGTAAATTGGTGCTGTGGTTTAAGCCTGAAACCGGGACAGTTGTGGGTGTCCTATCCCTAGAAATGTTCAAGGCCAAGTTAAATGGGGCTTTGAGCAACCTGGTCTAGTGGAAGGTGTCCCTGTCTGTGTCATGGGAATTGGAACTAGATGATCTTTAAGATCCCTTCCAACCCAGACACTTCTATGATACTATATAAAAGGAAATTTGGATCCACCTTTTTTTCCCCTGATAAAAGATAACTTTTCACACAGTCTCCAGCACAAAAAGGGAAATGTTATGTCTTGGCTGTGCTGCAAGATTCAGAGATTTTTCTGTCTGAGAGTACCTCCTCCTAAATTACATCAGCACAAGACAGAGGAAGGTCTATCTCATTGTCTTGAGTTTTCAATTTGGAGATGTATTTTCCTATCTGTTTTGTGTGCTTAAGGTTGTTAAGCAACTAAGAGTCTATTTTTTTACTGTGCAGAGGTACCTCTCTGATTCCTACTGAACCAATTCACCCTGTGATTCCTTCAGCAGTGTGCATGCTTGCTTATGTATGTGATTTTATTCATTTGCCTCAGGTATAAATATGCAGTACTTTTGCCAGATCAGTGTACACAAGTTTACAGAAGTAACCCACATAATAATCCAGATACTTTCAGATTATTGTGACAGGCACTTTCTTACTTTTCAGTGTTGGTAATCCTACCTTTTCACTTTCCAAACCATTATGATTGGCAGCCAGATAAGGGTTAGCAGGAAAAGATATTCTCTTTTAAGAGCTCTTCCCAAGTTAATCTTATTGCAAAGCTCTCCATTATTTATTTACTGAAAATGATTTAAAAATCAGACTGGGGGAAGGTGATGTCTAACTTGTGTGCATGGAATAAATAAGCACTCTTAGTTTGCTGTTTTCTGGAAAAATGTTGATATGACAAAAATAATCCCTATGACTGGGACTAAGAGAGGCCTTTTCTGGCACACCCATCTGCAAAGCCAAAGACAGTATGAGGATATGAGGGCAAGAAACAGAGATATTTTTTGATCCTAGGTACCATGATATAATATTTGGGACAATGTGGGAAAGATGGTTATAGTTGATTTCCATGTTCTGTGATTAAATAAGGGCATCTGTCTCAAAAGCAGTTAGTTTTATACCTTTCTTTAGTTCTGGTGTGTCTGTGTAAAGCAGCAAAAAATATTTGCTTCCTCTGAGAGAAGAAATCCATTAATGGCTAATGTCAAATAACAATTAGGCCCACATAAGCAGCAGCTAGGTAGGCTGTGTGTGAAAGAGCATTTTCAAAGTCTTGAATGAAAGTTTCAATGGACTGAGAACAGTATTATATCAGTCTCAGATATTTATGTGAATCACATCCACATGTTAGAACTTGTCCCCATCTTATATGTCAACTCTGCGGATGGCTTCATGACATGAAATTATTTTTCATATTAACATTAGAAAAAAAGAAACTTCAAATTTCTCAGAAAGCATCTGATAATTTTTAAGAGCTAGGTTGGACATTTAATGTACTATCTCCTTGTTCTCAATGCATTTCTCACATTAAAAAACTCAAATTATAATGCTATTTTGATAGATGCTCCGTATTTGTCATTTTAATGGCAAAGATCATAAAAAAGAAAAGTGACTATTCAGGATACACCCCCTATACTCTACTCTTCTGATGTACTAATAAATATGAGAATGAGAAAGCAGCTAGTAGTCAGACAAAGGTGTTGAAGTTGCAGGATAAGATCCATGTAGTCAGTCTTTTTAGAGCATATTGCAACACTAGAAAATGAATCATACTGTTCCCTGAGTCTTCTCCAAAAACAGTAAAAAACTTAAAGAAAGTAAATTCAAAAAAATGTTACACAACCAGAAGTTTTCAGGCAACAGATAGGTCTGGGGATGAGAAAGTATTCCTCTACTGAATTTTCTGGTAAATATGATAATATTTAACAGGGTTGTTTGATTCTTTTTGGCATTTTTTGAAATTCAGATTTAAAACATTTTAAGTGATTTTTTTTTTTTAGTACCTTGTCCACCTCATTATTTGGAGGGGAGGTCTTATTTTTGTCATGTTTTACTGGTGTTGCCTTGTTCTTTCAAAGATAAACATAACCCATTGAGAGCAAAATTCTGCAATGAAAACCCAGGCTGTTTTTCTCAGGCCACATTCTTGATATTTAAATAAATAATAAGCAATGATAATAAGAGATAGGATCACTACAAGCGAGGAGCTAAAACACAGAGCAATGGAGTGTTTTGTGAAATGTTGTACAAGAAGCTTATTGAACAGATAAGAACAATTCCAGCTGGGGCTACATTGGTCCATCCTGTCTTTTAAGAAAAAATAAGTAAAATAAATCAGAAAAAGAAAACCTTTACAAGCCATTATTATTATGTTTTTTAACAGCTCAGGTTTGATGAAATTTTCTCAAAATAAACTGTTCTGACTTACCTGTGAACCACGCTGTGGCACTGTCTTGGAGAATGTGAGTTGCCATAGGTCAAATCCATGCAAGGGAGTGTCCCAGTGCTAAGCAGCATAGAAAGACAAGGACCCTGGCTTAAGCCATGTGCAAACACTGTTGAGTTTTCTGGTAGAGACAGAGCTGTAAAAACCAATAATCTTAAAGCTTTACTTACAGATTTCTGTAATAAAATTAAGGGTTTCAAAGGCTTACAAATATTGACTCTGTCTGGGTCAAGTCCCATCTCTGCAGCAGGTAGTATAAATACCCAGAGGAATCTGACTGGAGACAGAGTTACCTAAACTAGTTTTATTGCTCTAGGATTATGACCTTATCCCAAGAAAAGCTAGGGTGAACCTCCAGGCTTTGTGGGGTCCTGGAAGCTGCCTTTATATCTCTCATAAAGAAGACACTCTTGTTAATTCATGGTTCTTACTTTCAGCAGTGACACTGAAGTAATTTTAGTTTCTTTGAGCCACAGGGGGTTTCTTACTGATGTGAAATATTGGAATGGTTTTGTTTCAGGCCAATTTAGACATTTACATTATATTTAAAGAACACTATAATTTCCTGACAACTCAAAATCCTGCTCTTCAGCTAAATATAATTGGTTTTATTCCATCATTTGACACTCCAAAGGTTAGAATGTAGCAGAATATGACTGATTTTCTATCACAGCTGTATTGTCCCTTATTTGTCAGAAAAGAATTACAAAATATTATAACTAATCTCCGAAAAGCTTTTGGCTGGTTTGTCTCCCTGCAATATCAATGTGTGATGGGATTTGCACCCTGGGAGTCAGCTGGGGTCTCTTGAATGCAGAAGCTAAAGTGAGGTAGAGACACCAGCCTAACCATTCAGCATAAACAAATTAAAACCAAGAACTATATCCAGCCTACTGTCCTAGAAAGGCTGAGACAGGAGACATCTGGTCTTGTTCCGACACAATGTTCTCACAACTGAATGCCCATTGCATAATTAGATCCAGTTCTTTGACCCTAACTGCAATCTCATCCCTCACCATTAGCAAGACTTAGCTTGATGCGTTTTTATGTCTGTGTAACTGTGACTCTGTAAAGCTTCAGAAATATTCAAAATGTTCTCCTCCTTTCAGTTTTTGTTTTTCTTCCTTTTCTTCAAGACCAAAATAAAAATAAATTAAAAAAAAATCACCAATTGAGTAACTGTAATGTCACCAACTGATGGTAGAGTAAGTGTAGATAAGAAGTTTGTTTGAAACTTGAATGTGAATTTTGTGTGGACTGTACTGAACTGATGCTTCTCTGTGGTGTAAGGTTTGCTTCCCAAAGTCCCTAGTTCTTTAGTAAGTTTTCTTAGTGTAACTGTGGACATGATCTGCTGAGGCTTACTATTATTCTTGCAAGTTCCACGGACTTCAACAGATGCATTCTCCTGAATGAAGCTCAGCACAATCTGTAGTTTTGCTAAGTCAGACTTTTTCTAGAAGGAGGGTTGTGTTTTCTGTCTCCTTTTGAAGATTGACACAGGGTGCCTTTAAGCAGGCAGGAAGTGCTACACTCAGAGAGGAGGTAACTCTGTTCATACTTCTACATAGATTCATATGACAAGAACATCCTCTTTCTTTTGCAATAGGTCCTGCATTATGCTATTTCCATCAGACTTGAGTAGGTCCTCCTTTATAAGCTTGACCATGTCTACATCTATATTATTCTGTCCATCCCAAGTAGTATAAAACCATGTGCTGTAAAGACAAAACTTTCTGTTATGCAATTGATAATACTGCAGAACAAGAGTGGGCCCTGTAAGTTCAGCTCTTTTCTGTTGATAGGAAGCAGCTCTGTCATTCCAGGAGTTGACAGGAGGCATTTAACTTCTCCCACTGTCTGGAGGCAGACAACAACCTACTGTAGTGCTGGAAGAATAACACTCTTGCATGGCTAGATAGCTTTCGCACTTGGTAGAGCTTCCTGGAAAGAACCACTGTTTAATTTACCTGCCATCCCGTCTTTCTTCTGCTCCTTTTCCATGGCTTCGGGAAAAGGATGCTAAGAATGAGCCAGTGGTGATTCCAGATAAGGGGTAACCATGTTATTTAGGTCATGCATTTGGGCAGACAACCTGCACTACTTGCTTGCTAAGCACTAAGCAAGCCTTAGCGCATAATATCACTGTACCATTGTCTTTGTCTAAATGTGTGCTTAGAGGAGGCGTTGTTTGATTTTTGGAGAAAGAATAAGTGAGAGAGAAAATGCCTAAAGCATAATTAAAAAGTTGTTGCTCTAATTTTTCTCCTCACTTTAGAATCCTCTGTTGGCTTTAATTAAGTTCTTGAATTAAGATTGTAAGGCAAGCACTATTTGATGATTTTTTTAAAAAAATGAAAGCAAGTTTACTCACCAGGTGGGTTTCTCCTCAGGTGCTCGTTGCTCTAATATAGACAATCCACATGGGCATCTCTGCAGGCAGTGTGCTCTCTTACAGAGCGCTTGGGGGCTCAAAAGAGGTGCTCATCCACTCCTCTTCCCTGCTGTCCCCAACTGTGTTGTGAGATGTTCGCAGTTCTGTGAGCATTTGAAAGATGTGTGCAGCGAGGAGGGAGAGGGTGGTTCACAGATTCATAACTAGGGGCAATGAGATGAAATTGAGCAAAGGGAAAATGAGGTTGGATATCTAGACAAACTTCTTAAGTGTCTGTTAGATCATTTGTGAGAGAGTCTCCCAGAGGTAACCACAGATGTTCTCTTGGTTGAGTCATTTAAAAGTATCTGTCTAGGTCATCATATGCTCCCTATTACTGCAGCATCTAAAAAGCAATCACAGAGGCTTAGAAAATTGGGCCAAGAGGGACCTGGGGAGGTCATTTTGACCTCAAGAGACAAATGATTCTACTTAAAACATCCCCAGAAGACATCTATCAAACAATTATGAGCTATACAATGCCTCATGAGGAAAGGAACTATTATTTTCCCACCGTAAATACAAAAAATCAAAAATGCAGGGAAAGTAAACGTTTTAACCAAGTTACACAGAAATTATAGGGCAGTAATGGGAACTGAAGTCAAAGACTTACAGGCTAAATGCAATGCCAAAAGAAGATTATTCTTTGGTCTAATTTGCCTGTATAAGGAATTGGTTTTTTTTCATGCAGAACTGATTTTATTCTGTTCTTCTGATTAGGTAAGTGGACTTCTGGTTCACCTCAATAACATTTCAAATTTCCTCAGCAAATTCTTTAAAAAAAAAAATTGATCATTATTGGCAATTTGACTGTTCTAACAAAATCCCTCACTTACTGCAAACATAAATGCTTTATGTTTGCGATTTTATTCAACTTTGTAACTTTAAACTTCTTGCTAGGGTGAGCAGCCTGCTTCCTTGTTTCCCCTTAGAGCTGAACACTCTTCAATGAACAAGAAGGAAAAACTTCCAGGCAAAACTGAGAACCTGAAAACTAATATTAACTAGCTGATTTTATCCACCTCGTGCTCCTATTTTATCAGCCACGACTAGGAAGAAAATGAAAAACACTAGACAAGTTCTAAATGTAATTTTGTTCCTGTTGGGACCTCTTCCAGATTGTATTATGCTAGGATGATCTTGAGATGTTGCAAACATTTGCTGAGGTTGGTGGGCAAATTCCTGTTGATGGACAATCTAGTTATGGACAGCAAAAATAGCAAAATCATTTCAACATAAATTGCTTTCTGAGACATAGTTTGGAAATTAAGATAAAACATTTGAATATTTAAAACTTTATTGAGGCTTATCAGTAATCTGACCTTGGTATATTGGATTTGCTAGCAGTTGAAAAGCCAGCACCTGTTTTATTAATGGAACTATTCAAGTTATTCTGGATTTACATTAATGACATGAGATGATGATAAAAGCTATGGCTTTTGAAAATCCATATGTGAAAACCAGTTACTTGGGATGTCTTTGGTTTTGGATACCAACCTTGTTTTATTTGCTTTGGTGTGTGTTAGCATGTGTGATCATGATTTTATGAAAATCAAGCACCTGTTTCATGCTTGGCACTCAAAATATCACAAGGCCAAAGTGATTCCAAATCTAGACTCCCATGCTGCCAGCCTGTAATCTGATCCTTGTGGATATAACTATGCATGCACTGATTAGGGAGGGACAGGAATGAACTACTCAGTCTGTGGGTAGGGAGGAGGACAGTGCAGAAGCTGGTAAGGCTGGGAGACTTTTTTTATCCTGCGTAAATGTGTAAGTATTCCACTGAAGACTTACAATCACTGAATTTGTTCATTTTTAGTTTATAACCTAAAAGAATGAAGCTTTTTGCGTGAGATTCATTTCACCCAAATTTACGTGTTGCAAAATTATGTTTTGATCTGTCAAATACTCACCTCGGGCTCTCTTTAAAATTGATGTAAAGAAATATGGATGTTCTGAGAGTCCATTTGATGACCTACTCTACACATCTAATTTAGGGAGGAATGAACCTGCTCAGAAACTGTTTATTTTGATGTGTTGATTCCAAAGCAAGAGTAAGTGTGGTCTAGACTACATAGAGACAAATTTCTTTTAGACCCAAGTTGTATGCTATATGATTTGTCTGTCTTCAGGGATTAGTTTATTTCTTGTGGAGTTATAGATGACAGTTCTGAAAGCATGGTCAGACATTATTTATTAGTGAACAAGTTGAGCAGCTCTAATAAAAATACAAGTATAATCCATACCATCCTCAAAGGCACTCAGAAAATGCATGCATGTCTGGTCCTGACTTGTTAACAACCATAAAGACAGCAGTTGGAAGCATTTAATACAGCTGTATGAACCATGCACTCTCAAACAGCTTCATCTGCTGTATTTCCTCCCAGTAGCAAATAAAAAAAAATCATTATAATTATGGCATAATTCTGTTAAATTTGTGCAATAAAAGCATTATTAAAAGAAAGAAAAGTTTGCTCTTATAGGCTGTGCTGCAGTGGAATAAAGCGTGGCTTGTTATTTTTCTTATTATTGCATTACTTGACTATTGTGTTACCCCTGAAATGCTGTAAAGGAAGAAAAAGGCATGGCAGATGGAATTTCAAATTGATTCCTTTATTCAATACTAAAAACTCTCTGGCTATGTACATGCAGAGTGAGGTCTTGGAGGAGTTATTAGCTCTGTCTGCTACTGAAGCTCAGTTCCTTAAGACCAAATTTCCCATGTGCACAGCCTGCCTACAGATCCTGGTCTTCAGCTTTCTGGCTCCATATAAAGAAGGTGACCTTCCCATTGCATTGTTTTCTGCCAGTCCCCACAGTCCCTGTCCCCTCACCATTTTTTTCACTGCACCAGCTACTAGGAAGAAGAAAAATAACCGCTACAGCTGAACTCAGGACACCTATCAACCTTCACAGCCAGTTATGCATATCAGAGGCTGTGTTGCCTCCTTATATGTATCATGTAATACTGTGACAAGACAAAGAGGACAGTGAGAATTTGAAGACAGGCAGGAATATATCTGAGGTCACAGCCAACATTTCCCAAATTAAAAAAAAAAAAAAGTTACTTCAGCAAAGTTAGTGATTTGATTAGGTTAAATTAATCTCAAATCTACCCCAAATTTACCCTCTGCAAAAGTATAGACACAGACATGTTGCTTATTAATGGCAGAGGCAGAAAGATCTGTAGTGTTGCTACTGAGCAGAACACAACATTTCCTTTAAGTCCTGGGGAGAATAACTTCTTGCCAGGTTACAGAGTGCATCTACACTACTCTTCACACTCCTTCTGTCATAGCAACACCTTCAGTCTGTTGTAGGTACACTGAAGAGCTACCTCACTTTGACTCAAATGTCAACATTAACTACAGGAGCATAAGTGTGATATGCAGAATCTGCTAAAAATAATACCCTTTCAGAGCTCCAAACCTGCAGATTTAAATTGTTGGCAAATACTTTAGGGTCTCATTTAAAGTGTTACTGTCTGCAACAGAGGTCTTAAGGAAAAGTCCGCATCTGAGCTGAACTGGACAAATGTGTCATCAGTACAAGTGCCTGAGAGATCAGTGGAAATGGGGACTTTAGGAAAAAACCTTCTTCAGAAAAAAACTGTTCCTTAATGCAAAAAAGATTCTTACTACATTCTTCATTTTGAGGGTGAGATTCATCCAACAAACACTAAGACTTCAGTTTCAAAATTGCATCTGTAAAGGTAGTGCCTTTACAGAATCCATGTAGTGACATTCTGATTAAGTCAAGGGAGATCTTGTTAGTACAGCCAACAGAGCTTGGGTAGGTAGGCACCTCATCTTGGAGTAGAAACTTTCCTCTGATCATCTGGACAGTCAGCTAGACTGTTGGCTGTTGACTTTGGAAAAGATTCTGTTCCCTACACACATTGTGCCACTTCTTGCACTGTAAGTTTTTCCATTTGCCCTCCAGTTCCTGCTTCAAATCTTGTGGGCCTCTTGAAAAGCTTCTGTCACATGTCCCAGTGTTGTGCACATGTCTCAGGAATGCTGAAGCATCTCAAAGGTCAGTAGAAGCTTGTGTTTAATGACTAAATCTGGAGCTTTGTCTAAATTGGAGGCTGAATCCTATTATGGTAGCAGAATTAGTTGCTTGATGTAGACTTCTCATTCTGTTTGAGCTACTTGTGGATATCCAAGACATCTCCACAGCACTGACGGATATGACATATGACTGATGGAAACCAGCAGCCTTCTGGAGTGGCAGCTGGAGGCCAGGGGGTAAACCTATGAGGTCTTGGCACAAGATGCCTGCGTGTGACTGAATAGATCCATGTCTATACTGGAACCAGTTTCCTCCAGTTCCCTTTATAGTCAAAAGAGGGAAACAGGGGGCTCAATTTATATTCCTAAACTTCAGTCTTCAGTACCATCAGAGATACCCTAGGTTTTCCACCTGGCTTCCAGGTGCCAAACCAAGTAGCCATTGGTCTTCCATAGATCTTGGAACATGTTGGCTAGGCTTACGTGGTGGTCTCAGGTATCCTGGGGTATCTCAAGTACCACTAGACACTTATGAGTATTATACCCAGCATTTTATAATTTTCTACTAAATTCTTTATGACAAGGTTCCCTTAATTATTGACCAAACATCATTCAAATGGGTATTTAAGTGTTCATTCATACGTGACATTATTCTATTCCTGAATGCTAACCCTGTTGTTCCTGTAATGTCACTTCCATTCTGGGGTGATTTTCATGACAGCACATTGCCAAAAGCAGCATTTTCTTTTAGGACACACACCAAGATGATCTAACTGGTAAATAAACATTGTTTAAAGGCTTGTCTTGTCCTCATAAGCCATTGATGATTTTGAAAAGGTTACCACTTTTTTCATACAGTGGCCTTAAACTAGTTAAAGGCATGGACTCTCCAAAAACAGACCCATTTCCATTCTGCAAGGAAAATCCCTTGGAATTTTTTCTTGTTTAAAAGCCAGACAATTCTGAAATTTAATTTTAAATTAATAATAATGATAATAATGCTAATAATAATAGTAGACTGCAATGTCAATTTCAATTTTATATTAGCAATTTAAATTGCAAGCTCTCTTTTGAACATAGTATGTGCATTATATAGTAATTATGCTGTAATAATTAGATGTTAATAATGTTAATCTTTTAATTCATCATGCTATTCAAAGGAAAAAGAAGCCTGGTCAATATGGATTTTTCACTTGAAGACACTTGATCTCAATGCAGCGGCTTTTTCTGGTAGCAAGTTGTCTTCTGTAACTTTTTTCAGTTTTATTGTTGAACTAATTTGACAGTGTTGATCTGTGCAAAATAAAGCAATCATACTTTGTCCTTTTTTAGGATTTTTCACCATTCTCATTTGTGACTTGGCCTGTATATCCCTCACCTGTAAAGCTGTGTCATGGCCCTGTTTCCATTTGCAGCCCCAAAGATGAGCTCGACCTAGTTGATCTGATCTGTGCTGTGATTCCTGTTCATGTTTCATGCAGGAAAGAAGGATTGTGACTGACCACAAATTAGTTAAAGAATATATTCCCCAAGCACAGCCCCTTGGCCAATGGTTCATAGTGATCTGTTTTATCATGTGCTGGATTCTTAGCCGGAAAATAACACAGTTCTTTCCTCTCTGAGTTTACACCAGCCCTGTGCAAGCAGGGAGGACTGCAGAGCAGTGTAACTGAGCTCGACAGCCTGGCGCTCAGTTTTGTAATGCATTTTTTCCCCCCTCTCTCTCTTTGCATCTGCCAGCTTGCATGGTGCAGTCTTTTGGTGCGCTACTCAGGCTGAGAAGTGTCCACAGCTATTAGTTTTCACCAAACTGCTGAAGGGTGAAATTTCACTGTTTCTGCCAGAAAAAAACAGTCTTCATTTTCCCTGTTTTTCACCCTATCTTTTTTTTTTTTCCTTTTTTTTTTTTTTAAATCTTCATCTAGGAAAATATTATTTCTCTAGAGAATCAGATCCTCTGTAAGACCAGAAGGAATTTTTCTTTCCTTTACCTCAAATGGAAATCTGCCCTATCTTTTTTCTCCCTCATACAGCCATACTATTCAGAAAAGAAACAAGTCTTTTCTGAAGCCAGTATATATTGGTGTGAGTGACAGGTGGAAAGAGATGTTACTAAAAGGCTAAAGCTTAGCCGTGAGAATCAGAGCACCTTGTTTCTCTCCATGGCTCTATCCCTGTGTCCTAGCCAGCTATTTATTCTCTGTGAATATTTATTTACCTTTCCATATTTATATTTAATGATAATCCATTTATAATTTGCCAAGTATAAATTGACAAATTAATGCTCAGAAGTAATTTTATGACTCAGACAAAAAATGATCAGTGTTGTAAAAAAGGAAAAATATTAATGAAAGTTATTAATATTAATGCAATATGTTACAGTTATCATTTAATCTATTGCAAATTTCTTTATAGGCTCTTTGTGGTTGAACTATCATTTAATCTTTTCTAGTTCCAGAACAGTTTGAAGTTACTTTTTTTAGGAATTCACAGCTTATATCTAACACAAAAGAGTGTTTTTCTCTTTAAGACCCCTTCCTACTTTATTACATTTCAAACTATATTACATGGGTTATATTATGGGCTGCTGCACATGCAGGCCACGCTGTAATTCAGTATGACACATGACAAGCAAAGATGTGTTGAAATACCTGAGACTATAAGATCCAAACAACCCTCTGTTAAAGTTTTTTATTGCCACATAAATATTCTCCTAGCTGACCAGTGTCTTGGTGGAATAAATACCCCATTAGAGGAAAAACAAAAGCCTGGGTATTTCCCAAGAATGACATTATTAAAAGTAAAAAGGGAAACCCCACTATTTTTGTACCTGCTATTCTCATGTTAGAAAAAACAAAGCCAACAATAATTATATGAAAAAATGCACAAGCTGATCTGATCACACCAAAAAGAGAAAATAGAAGACAGAGAGAGCACAGGGCATCAGAATCATGTAAGAATTTTTCACAATAAAAAGACTGATGAAAATATAAAGGGAACTTCATTGAGAGGGCATTGGAATACTGGTGAGGCTGTTGAAATCAAGCTCAAGGTAAAAAGACAGTTAAGGTGATATTTAGACAGGATTTTTCACCTTTCCAGTATTACGTACTAGAAGTAATCTGAATGAAGATGGATTTACTGGAATCAGGTAGAAAGACTTGGAAAAGAAGCAGTGCAGCAAGTTCATGTGTAAAGAATGAGATGCTGGCAGACTTATATTAACCAAAGGTGTGGAGAATGGCTGAGGAAGTTGGAGGGCTGGACGAATGTCAGATAACGAACAGGAAAAATAGTGATGGGTAAAGTAAATCTTGGATTAAGCTTTGGAACTGATAAATATATTCCTAGTGAACAATGATGAGAGACACCTGAGCTGATGGGAAAAGAAATACCAGGAAAATTTATTCTGTGGGAAGGAAAAAGCAAGTCAGAAGTTATTCTTCAAAAGGAAACTGGAAAAGACACTGAGGAGCAAGATATTTGAACATATCTTTCTACATAAAAGACATAGGGTAGGAAAGATGCTTTACCAGAGCTTGAGATGTGTAAATAGCTCCCCAAAATTCTCCACTGTGTTAAAAATACTTAATTAGCTGGAGACAACCATTTAAGAAAAAATGGGATTTTTCAGTCAGTGCTGCTTGTGAATTGGAAGTAAGATGACTGAAGCTGGATGATTCTCCAAAAGCTCTTTGAGATGAAGTATTCTTTCTAGTGAATGAAAATGTGTGACAGGAAATGCAAGAAAGGACAAACAGATTTGTCCAGTCCTGTCCAGACCTGAAGGCAGTCTCAACCATGAAAAATCCACAATATTTGTTCTGTGCTGCCATTTGCTAGTGGGAGATGATACAACTGCACCATGAACTATTGCCTTCAGGAAGAAGTCACAGGTCTTTTAGAAAATTATGCTCTTGTCTATCGTGTTCTGAAGGAAGGTTATGCTATTTTAAATTTACAGTTTCTGAAAATACTGTTATTTCTTACTGCACCATTTCTGCCTTCCTTTCTCCTCTCTATCTGATGCTTTTATTTATTTATTATTTTTTTCCCTTATGAGCTCAAGTGACAGAAGAAAACAAACCAAGAATAATAGTGAGCCATGTTTATTATGCAGTGAGCATAGGTCACTGAGAGGATACTTTAGCCAGATGTTGGTCTTTGTGAAGGCTGTTTTGTGGTTGGAAAACCAGCTTAACCATCCCCTTGGGAATTTCTTCTGCATGGGTAAATCTCCAGATGGTGAAGAGCAAGCTTAGTAGTTCTGTATAAACCAGTCTTTGGTTTCAAAAGCATAAGTAATAAATACTGTCTGAGGCATTCCTTCAAACCACACTTTTGTTGTCATCACAAGTTTCTTGTTGTACAAGTGTAATGATGCAAATTAGAGTAGCTTTGGGTATACTCTAATTTATGCCATGAAGAGGTCAGGTCCTTTGTGACATAGGGCATTTGAGACTACTCAAACATGGAGTCAGAAAAAGGCTTTTATATAACTATCCTGTTCTTGTACTAGACACAGATTAGACTGGAAAAGACAGTGTTCTGAACTCTGAAGCTACTATCTGTGGAAGTTCATGTTTTGCTCATTGTATTAACCTAGGCAAAATATGGTGATGCCAGTTCAGAAAACAGCACTAAATCCAGTGGTCTGTACCTTTTATTTTTTATAAGTGGTTCCTTTTTTTTTTTTTTCATGTGTGTGTGTGTGCGCATGCTTTTGTGACTGTGTCTGTCTAAGAGGAAATTCAAGTGATGTTGAATGCCCACTGAGGTAAAAAGAAGTCTTCCTTCGGAAGTCTTCAAAAGCATCCTCTAACTGTTGACCATAGGAAGAATGTGGATGCTGATGGGAAAGTTAAAAAATAATTAAAAATTTTCTTGGACTAAAGGATAACTAAAAAATCAGAAAGCAACTAATTAGGTTGGATTCCATTTTAACACTCTTTGTAAAAAAAAGTATGCTTTGATTGTGCGAAACATTTTGATTTGATGCGAGAGCCATTTGCTAAAAAGCAGTTCTGAAATGTTGGAATAATTTGCAAGGTAACATATGTTATCTAGGGCTAGTTTGTCCTATAGACAGAACTGGAAATTTGGCAGCTTTTCATATCAATGGGAGTAGAGAGGAAGTATTTTTTTTGAATGATTTAATTTTAATTTCTGAGATTCTGATTTATTTGTTTAGCAATCAAAGATCAGATTCAGATTTTCTGAATAGCATATTCACGTTCTTTTTAGCAAGTATAGCAACCAGTTTTGGGCCACAGGCTGCAAAATAACTAAAGTAACCCTGTTACACAAGAGGTCAGATTATAATGATCTTTTCTAGCTTAGAAAACCCATGTAAATATGAAACACTACATATTTCACTACATTCACTAATAACATCCTGGAACATCTAACAGGGAATGCATAGATCTGTTCAGATGAAATAATTCTCAGCAGTATTCACAGTTTAGGCCAGAAGGGTCTGTTGGATTACCCAGACTAAGCTCTGGCATTCACAGACTGCTGCAGTCAACCCTTTCTCTCTCTGTGGTGCCCAATAACTTCTATTTGTTTAAACATTCTGTCAGTGCCCTTTTATTATGATTCAGCACACTACTAAGTCCTTTTCACAATCATTATGTCCTAGGATACAGACACCACTCTGTAGATATAATCTCATTCCTTGTTGACAGGTTTCCTTGCAACAGTATTAAGACACATCTCTCTTCTGAATTTGGTTAATCAAGGTATTTAGAATAATTTGTCTGCTTGCTTGGTTCTATCATTTTGTGCCTTTCTATGTTAATTTGAACACATTTTAACTTCATTTTATATTTATTTTCAGACCATGGAATTTTTGAGTCGCTAATTTCTTTCTGCATGAAATTAATCTGAAACAACAATTTCTTCAGTGCTTTTTCCCTATGAAGCCTATCTTTTTAATTTTTATTGTCCATTTTCTGTTCCATTGAATGAGATGCCCCTGCCCATGGCAGGGGGGTTGGAACTAGATGATCTTAAGGTTCTTTCCAACCCTAACTGTTCTATGATTCTATGATTCTATAACTGCTTTCTTGTTATGAATTTCCTTAAAGTTTAGAGAGGGCTTTTTTTTGCTGTGTTTCAGAATATGTGATAGTAATTTTAAACGACTTTAGATATATTAGGTTACCTACAGAGTCTATCAAATGGACAAGTAATCCCATCACAGAATCACACAGTCAATCACTGATGTTAATTTTTAATAATCTTGTCATAACAAAGAAGTTACAGAAAAGGAAAACATGCTAGTGTCATATCAGTATATTTACAAACAGTGATAAAAGAACTGACAGGAAGGATCAACAGATTACTTTGAAGTTGACCCTGGAAAGAGATGAGAAAAGTTGCCATAAGACTAATGTAATAATGACTTTTGAAATTGTAAGATATAGATCACTCCCCAGTATGTAAGTTCTCTGAGGATGCAAATTATTTGAGCCTTGTTAGATAAACAGAAATACATGGAGACCTGACCCTACACTGTACGATTTAAACAATTTTGCAGTTTTCATTACTAAATGGTCTTACATTATTTGTAGGATTTAGCTGGTTGCTAATTATTCTTAAAAATTAAGTTTATTGTCATTAATCCCACTAACCATGGGATTTTCTTTGATGTCTTTAGCTTCCCTTATCAATTTTCTACACTTTATAATGTTTAATTTATATTGCTGTGTGTATTAAAGTCTCTTTCTTTCCCGTTGTCACATGTTGCATTCTTATGTCTAATTAGTGCATTTCCTTTGCCTTTGAACAAAGATTTACTTTTATTACAGTTGGACTCATAGCTCATAAAATCCTCTGAAAAAAATCTAGATTTTCACCTTCATTTTCCTCATTTTTTTCCTACCTATTCAATCTCATTCTGATTTTACATTTTTGAGAAATGAACTATTTTAGAGAGTCAAGTGTATTTATTATTGGTTTGTTGTGTAATCTGTCTGTATGGAGTGCAATCTAATAATAACAGTTGGTCCCTAGGTTACCACCAACTGCCAGCCCATAATTAATTAATCTTTATATTTTTCTTAAGTCTGAAGAGAAGTATACTGCTGGCTGCATATGTCTCCCAAATTGAAGTCCCCCATTAAAAAGATATTCTCTTCTGGTTTATTTTTATTATGGATAGTTGCTTAGGGAGCAAATCAGACTGATTCACTGATCTGTGACATCTCCTGCTTTCTCAAATACCTCAGCCAGACTTTATAAGACAGCAGATATACATCTGCAGACATAACACATTTGCATCAATAGTCAGTTGTGATCCTGAATTTCTAAGCTTTCAGTAGTATCAAAACAAAACTGTTTAAAATGGAACATAGAATCATAGAACAGTTAGGGTTGGAAAGGGCTTTAAGATCATCTAGTTCCAACCCCCTCGCCATGGGCAGGGACACCTCACACTAAACCATATCACCCAAGGCTTCATCCAACCTGGCCCTGAACACCGCCAGGGATGGAGCATTCACAGCTTCCCTGGGCAACCCATTCCAATACCTCACCACCCTTACAATAAAGAATTCCTTCTTTATATCCAGTCTAAACCTCTGCTGTTTAAGTTTCAACCTGTTACCCCTTGTCCTATCACTACAGTCCCTAATGAAGAGTCCCTCACCAGCATCCCTATAGACCCCCTTCAGATACTGGAAGGCTGCTATGAGTTCTCCACGCAGCCTTCTCTTCTCCAGGCTGAACAGCCCCAACTTTCTCAGCCTGTCTTCATATGGGAAGTGCTCCAGTCCCCTGATCATAGAATCATAGAACAGTTAGGGTTGGAAAGGACCTCAGGATCATCTTGTTCCAACCTCATAGCAGCCTTCCAGTATCTGAAGGGGGCCTGTAAGGATGCTGGGGAGGGACTCTTCATAAGGGACTGTAGTGATAGGACAAGAGGTAACGGGTTAAACCTTAAACAGGGGAAGTTTAGGTTGGATATAAGGAGGAAGTTCTTTACTGTAAGTGTGGTGAAGCACGATCATCCTCGTGGCCCTCCTCTGGACTTGTTCCAACAGTTCCATGTCCTTTTTATGTTGAGGACACCAGAACTGCACACAATACTCCAAGTGAGGTCTTACAAGAGCAGAGTAGAGGGGCAGGATCACCTCCTTTGACCTGCTGGTCACGCTTCTTTTGATGCATCCCAGAATACGGTTGGCTTTCTGGGATGCAAGCGCACACTGAAGCCGGCTCATGTTAAATTTCTTATTGACCAACACCCCCAAGTCCTTCTCCACAGGGCTGCTCTGAATCTCTTCTCTGCCCAACCTGTAGCTGTGCCTGGGATTGCTCCCACCCAGGTGTAGGACCTTGCACTTGTCATGGTTAAACTTCATGAGGGTGGCATCAGTCCACCTCACAAGCATGTCAAGGTCCCTCTGGATGGCATTCCTTCCCTCCAGCATATCAACAGAACCACACAGCTTGGTGTCATCGGCAAACTTGCTGAGGGCACACTCAATCCCATTGTCCATGTCACCGACAAAGATGTTGAACAAGACCAGTCCCAACACCAGTCCCTGAGGGACACCACTTGTTACTGGTCTCCAGCTGGACATTGAACCGTTGACCACAACTCTTTGAGTGCGGCCATCCAGCTAGTTCTTTATCCACCTATCAGATTGATGTCTCTCCAATAACTAATGGAAACCAAACCCTATACATCTATGTCTCCAAGACTATGCTCCCACCTCCCACTTGGCCCCATGGTAATATCTCTGGTTCCTCCCCAGGACACTATCCTCCCACATATAATTTCCAGCTCTATTCCAGTGCCTGATCCTTGTTATTCTTCAGCATGTCTTTAATAAGTATTTGCTGAATTTGGCTTGATCTGAGAGTATTTTAAGTGGCTGGCTTCACAGAAAAGTGAGGACAATCTTTCTCTTCTTTTACTTCTCTTGCTAACTCTTTGCTAAGATAAATTTAAGGTAGCTGAAGATTTCATAAACTATTGGTGGAGATGGGGACTGTTGTACGAATGTCATCTCCTTAGAAGAGGGAATGTCCAATTACAAGTAGGAATGTCTTCAGTAAGAAAACCACAATTATATACCCATAGTACCTTCTTCTTGTTCACTAGCTCCTTCCCAAACAAGTTATTATCAGAAACTTTAATGCACATTAATGAAAACTATTCTAAATTTCAGTTATATTGGAGTGCTGCAATGCTGCAACTCAGTTTGAGCTGTTGGCACCTTGCCTAGATTCCTTCTGTGTGTATATATATATATATGTATGTGTGTAAAAAAAAAAAAGACTGGACTGGCTTTTTATGTTGTCACACACTTTGTCTAATCTATTGAGTTTGTTAACATTGTAATAAAGTTCCGTATATCTCAGGTCAGTCTTTTTAACATCTTCCTGCGTATTGAATTCTTGGTTTAACTACCTCCTGGCTGTTCTAGCAAGCCTCCTGGATAAAAGCTAGCTCTGTCCTTGAAATCAGCTATCATGTTCTTAAAACTATATCCTATTTTATGCACAAATGTAATCCTGTAGTGATAGAGCCCACATTTCCATAAACGCCAGATCTCAAACCCAACCTGTTGTTCAACTCCTGCAGTTTCTGTCTTCAGCCTGAGGCATGAGGGATCCTAAAGTGAAGTCTGGACAGCTACTGATGCAAGTCAAGCCCAGTCTTAAAAAATGAGCCTGGGAAAGATTCTGAGTAACCCTGGGGCAATGAAGCTTTCCTGTGTGCAATATTGGTGAAAACATACAACCTCAATGACATTGGTGAGTTTTGCTATGAATTTCTAGCAGTGCTCTCAGAGAAAAGGTGAAGTAACATGGAGAGAGTGAAAAGCTGCTAAAAATAAAAAGGCAAAAGGAGCTCAGATTTCAAGTTCTTATTGTAGCTGTCTGCACTGTTATATTAAGACTAACTCTGGAACAACTGCAAGTTGGAACAAAGTCAGTGTTAGCCATCTGCTCCTTCACTAATCTATAGTCCAAATCATTTTATCCTTTGTTTCTCTGTGGAAGAAACCTTCTTTGGAGGTTCAGCAATTGTTTGCATATGTTTTTTCTTTCAAACTCATCTCTTGACTAATCTAAGATCACTGGAGCTGGCCTGAGCAGTGCATTAGCGTGTAAATCATGTATTTACTTCACACACTGACATCTAGTCATATGGTTTTGAGAGCAGGTAGCTTGTATAACTCCAATGAGTCCCTTCTTTCCATCCATTTTTCTTCTTTATTTACAATCACCAAAATCTGGTGGAGCAGCCTGACTTTCATTACTGTAGATGTAGTCCAAAGTCTCCATTAATACGTTTTGAAGGAAGGATAAATAATGATATGTATATATGTTATTGCAAAAGGATCTCTTACATGCCACTGGTGTTCAGCCATACCACTGACAGATTTTGACCTTTGATCTTACAGTTCTCAGGGTTTAGACACTGGGTACTCATCAGACCTTTATTCAAGTCTGCAATACCTGAGACTCATGAAGCATTTTCCAGCAGGTCAGAGAATTTCTCCAGTTCTCTTTTTTCCCCTTCCATTTCCTGTTGTCTTAGTTTCTGTGTAGGTGGGGGAATGGAAGCTAAAAACTATGCTGTGTATGCACAGCACAGTGGGTCTCTGATTTCCTTCACATCTGAGCATGGCAACTATAAACAATAAATAATAACATCGACCTATTTGACACCTCAGTGTTGCCCTGCTGTCCCTACTTTGTGCAATTGAGCTCCTCAGCTGACAACAATCCTTTCTTCTGAAACAAGTCAAGAGCTGTTTTGTATGGGAGATGAACTATGCCTTTTCAAGGAGCAGAAGCTGTCCTGCAACATGAGTTCTGAATGGCTTAAGTGTGTGAGTATAATCTACATCTTCTCAGGCCAGCACTAAATATGAAAAAATGTCTCAAAACTCAGACCTATCCTTATTTTCAGAAACAGCTCAAAACTGGAAAGAGCATAACAGCGGTAGCAAAAGGGAAAAGTAAACCACAGGCACAAGCCTGAGGAGTTCCCAATATCTTTTACCCTGCTAATTAAAGATCTGCACTAAATCCTATTCACTGGTGTTTCTCTCTTTTACCTGGAGGCAGAAACTTCACGTAGATTGTAATTTATTACCCCACTGTACTTGCCATGTCTTTTCTTCAGATCTGTGGAAAAGTCTGTGATGACTCCTACCTTCTCTGTTTTAAAAGCCTGTGGCCCTGAATTCTACACAAGATATTTTAATAGTGATTATTCATTACAAATTTCTCCTTTAAATACACTGAGAAGAAACAAATGGAGCTCCTACTCTTCCCTGCTTTTTTTACCCTTTTGTTTCCACAGAGCCATTCCCATCTCTAAGTCTTGTTCTTCCTGAATTCTGCTGGTTTAATTCAGTCATTTTAATATTGTGAGCACTAAAGAGAATAGGAGCAGGAATCAGGTTTGTGCTGTTAGATTGATAAACAGATGCTAAGCCGATGTGACACAGATGCTACTGCTGAGCCAGGAAAAGCAGGTCAAGGTTATTAGGAGAAAGTGCAGTACTGTCTCATAGCTGTAAGCAAAAAGGCCCCACATGGAGCCAGCTTTTCTCTCTCCCCATCTCTCTGTCTTCCTCACCCTTGATTTTCTGATGGTGGGACATGTTTCAGGAAGTTTATTTTTTAAATTAATTGCTGTAAAAGCAGGATTTGACAAAGATTTTGCACGCCTATTTTATTATATTTGCAACATAGTTTATAAACCTCACAAAAACATGTGCAAGTGGCTGGTCCTTCTATTTTCTAGACTTTTTTAATTTCTCTTGTAGAACACAATAATATTGTCTAGTACAATCCTGAATAAATTTGAAGGCTCTGTGGCAATATTGGGTGAAAACCTGAGACTTCTCCTAGGAAGAATTTCAGACCCAAAATAGAAAAATACATTTGAACTGCAATAATAGATTTTGTTTGCAATAGGAACAACATTTTGTGTAGATATGGCTTAAAAAAATCGTTTGCACTATGAAGGGGCAAGGTGAAATTAGTCCAAGAACTGTAAAATGGATAATTTATTTTATTCCTGTACACCTGCTCTTTAAGTAAAATACTAAATACTGGGTTGGATGTAAAAATTCACTAGAAGTTGCTGTGTGGTTCTGAATCACATTATGGGTGGATGATTACATGGGTGAGAAACTGGCTAGATCAATCTGAAAACGTAATACTGAATAATTTGTACTCTACCTGTATGAGCTACATCTGGAGGCTTGCTGCTCAGCAGCCTATTCCAGAATATTTATCTATGATATTAAGAAGTCAGGTCTGTGGATGACACCAGACTGAGAAGAGCAGGTATACTAGAGGGCAAAGCTGCTGTCCAGAGATCCAGAGAAGCAGCTCCACAGGAATCTCAAGCCACTCATCAAGGGCAAATCTTGTCTTCTGTGTGGTATGAAGTAATCTACAACCATGCAGATTGTGGTTTGAGTGACTGGGGAGCAGCTCCACTGAGAAGGACCTGTTGGGCCAAAGCAGGTGAGGCTCCTTTACAGAGATATGTTGTGGGAGGATGAGAAATGGTGAAAATAAGCTGGGCTGAATTCTGCTTTGGAAAATGCTGGCACAGAGTTCCTATGTAGTGCACAGCAATTGCTGGTTAAAGTAATAGTTAACTTATGAGTTTTTTTTTTTTAACTTAAATCCTTGTTTTGTTTTATATGCTATATATATGTAAGCTTTATACATTATATGTGTATATAAGAAATAAAAATAGACGTAAAGCATAGTATGATAAAGTATATCTATTTACCCTGAGTCTGTCCACCTCTATGTTATAGAATTTAATGCAATGTTTATATTATCCTCTTTGAACAAAAAATTCCTGGAATGGTATGTGCCTTGATGCCCATTTTTCTGGTAACATCATGTGGTTGCATTTGGCGAGAAAAGCAGCTCCACAATAGAGTGAGTAGGGATCATTATAGACGTCTGTATCATTTCAGCAACAAATTTGTCCCAGACATTATTCATAAATTCAAAAGCTTTAACCTGGGAGAGTCCATTAGATAATTCAGTTTCTCTTACTGCGTACTACAGGCCATTGCATTTCGTCCACTCTTTCCTGAGTCAAGACCAGTAATTTGTGCTTGGCTAAAGTAAGTCACATTGAGAGACAATTGGACCTAATCTGAAGACATTGAAACCCAGAGACTCCATCAGTCATCCTGGTTGTTTATTTCAGTGCCCAAAAGTCATGACTGCTTTTTGATTTCAATTTGTCTGCCTTTAACTTACAGCCAGTCTTGTAATACCTTTCTCTGCTGGCTCAGTTGTCTCACATTTTGATTGATTTTTTCCTGGGCTTCAGAATACATAAATACAAAATGTGGGGTTTTTTTTTTGTTTGTTTTTTTCTCCAGAGTAGTGGATGTGATTCTTCAGTATGGAAAAAACATACTTGGATTTTTTTCCTGGAGAACAGGACTGACACTAAGAAGGAATTAAGCTGGAGAAATGAGCTGGTAAAAACATCAAGAAATTAAACAAACACAATCTCAAATGTCCACACCCAGGACAGAGAGGTTTCATAAAATTACATAGGTTGGGGATTTCATGGCTATGTAACAGTTCTGTGGTAGAGGGTACTTGATAGACAACAAGCTGAAGATGAATAAGCAGTGCAGACTTGCAATGATGGAGGCCCACTTCATACTTGGTACATTAACAAAAATGTAGCAGCAGATTGAATGAAGTGATTATTCTGTCTGGCTTACGGGAAGACTTATATTGTGAAACTGGAGTGGGTCCAGTGGAGACCTTTAAGGTAGTTGGAGACTAAAGCACATTTGGTGCAAGGCTGGAAGAACTAGGTCTGTTCCATCTTGAGAAGAGAAGGGCAGTGAGCAATCTAATTAATGTCTTCAGCCACCTAATGGAAGTTTTCAGAGGACAGAGACAGGCTCTCATCTGAGATGCACAAAGACAAGACAAAAGACTAAAGTTACAATAAATGAAATTATAATTAGATATTAAATTTAAAAAAAAGGGAGAGAGAATTATCAGATACTGCACTTGGACCCAGCGAGGTTGTGGAATATTCATCCTCAGAGATAGTCCAAAGCAAACTGGAAAAGACCTTGAGCAACCTGATATATTGTTGAAACTCACCCTGCTTTGAGGAAGAGGTTGAACTACAGCCCTCCAGAAATCCATTCCAAATTAAATTGTTTGATTATTTTGTTGCTTTTTAACTTCTTTTTTTAATATGGTTGCTTGAAAAAGGTAGACTAAAACTTAAGACCTGACTGTGACTATGCTTTCTGTAAATGGGGGGAGTAACCCAGTGTTTTTATGAACTACACCTGAAAAAGTAAATTAACATTATTAACATTAATTTCTTTATATATTTTTTTCTTAGTAGAAGTGGCTGGAAAATAGGAAAAAAAAAAGAGCTAATCATTTAGACATCAGACTAAAATCAGTAGGATTTGCAGGGACCTGTTGGTTCAGAGCCATACATTTGCTTGAGCCCATAAAATTCTCATGTTAGCCAACAGGTTTCACAATCTTACAGTGGCTAAATTTAAGATCAGAAGTAGGAAAAAGAGAAGATATTTGGAAAAACAGAGCAAAAAAGCATAGTAAACAAAAAACCTGCATTTTCTCCTCTCCATTCTCTACTACACACTTCCATTATTTTTCCTTTGAAAAGTGAGGCTTGCAGTTTCTCCAACTTGCTTTTTCAGGTCTCTGCTATTATATTGCTGCTGTTAGTGCTAGTTAACTGTTTTGAGACCAGAATATTATCTTCCAAAGAGTCTTTTAATGAAGGTGGAAGGAAAGGAAAGAGAGAGAACAAAAAGAGAAAAAGAGAAAGACGAAGTCAAGAAAGAAAGAATCAACTTTTTATTTGCCTTTATTATTAATAAGTCTAGATATTTTAATTTTAATGATTGGCGTAAGCTCAAAGAGAATTCTGTAAGAATAAAATATGACTTTTCAGACAATTCTTTCTCACACCTAAAAGAGAAACGTATCATGAATTCACAACATAAACTTGCCTCTTCTGTGCGGATTTGAGTCTTTAACTTTTGCACCAGCGTGTTTCCTAGGACACTCGCTGGTTTCTCAGCTGAGCCATTTAACCAACAAATTATCAAACCAGTTAGATGAAAACACAATAATAGTCAATCAGCTTTTACAAGCTCACACATCGAACTCCAACTGTAAAAACACTTCATTAGTAGCTTCTCATTTGTGTGGCTTTTCTCCACATCTCCTGTTCTCCACTTCGAATATTTCTACAAGATACAAGCCAGTCAATAAATGCTTGAACTTCTCTGTTTCTTTACTGAGGAACCCCTCTAGAGCCTATTAACACCTGTTTTATGGAAAACAGAGCAGGTAGCTACCTCCACCATGTGTTGGCACTCTCTAAAAGGCTGTTAATGCTCTGTGTTTCAGGGCATAACAAACTAAGATATTCCCAGGGGGGAATTATAACAAAAATAAAAGGTCTTTCCTGCCTCACTTGATACTAGAATTTTTACTTGATTTCTTAGTGGTATGGAAGAATAGTTAATTTAATTTTAAGGGAATGTGTACTGCCCATCTCTATGTTTGCATCCTCTTCTTCCTTCCTCAAATAATTTGTAAACAAACTGGCTGATTTTAACCACATTTGACTGAGAGGTTAGATGTCTCAAAGACATGATGTTCTGACAAGCTTTGTGGAAGCTGGCAGCTGGGCAAAATAAGATAACCAGCAGTGCCCTCACCATGGTAAAGAGAGTTTAAAATATTTCTTTGCTTATTCTGAGGAATAATCTGTTGGTCAATCAGCATATACAAGAGCTTGGGCAAACACACAGAATAAGGAGAAGGCTACAAGATCATGTACAGGAGGGTGAGAGAATGGGAAAAACAAATGAAGGCAAAGACAAAAACTAAGATTAATTCTTGGGCCTGGAAGATGTTTTAATTGTAAACAGCTCTTATTTTGCTACCCAAAAGTTTCAATGTAAGGACTACGAGTGAGTTTCCACATTTGCAAGTGCCTTTCAAGGAATAATTGGTGTTACTGGAGTTGTATAAGGTCAGGTTTGCAGGTTGGAGAAGTAAAGTACAAGCTTCCCAGGGTGAAACGCATGTGCCCTAAGTTAAATATCTGCAACCTAGCTGCTTGAACCTGAATCTGCCACCCTATGGCTTCATTTATAGTTAGTGAAGAGCAACAAGCTCCTCTTAAGGTGATTCATGTACCCTAAGATAAATAGAATGAATCTGCCTCAGAAGGCTTCCCTCCATTGACTCTGACGAGAGCCTAGGGTAACTAGCTTAGATTAGGTGTCTAACTTCTACCTGTCTAAAGTTAAGAGATGCAAACCTTAGCTCTGATGACCTAAATGGGGTTTGGATCACTCCTTAAGTCAACTTGCAGTGCAGTGAAACTGAGTTCAAACACACTGGGAGAAAATGGTTCCAATTTACTGCATAGGAGAAAAAAACCTGTCAGTTTCTTTCCTCAGAGCTACATATTGTGCCAAGTTTTGCTTATTGAAGGAAATAGAAACTTGTTAAGAACTTGACCACTAACAAAATTACCCTTCTGTCTGGGTCTTGGTTTTGCCTTTAGTTTGTATACCTTTGTGATCAGTGTTTAGAAAGAAACAATTCTCTCTCTTCTCCCTGCAAAATATTACTTTGAATTAAAAAAAAAACCAAACAAATAGTCTAAGGGCAGTCATCTCCACTTTGCACCTTTTGTTATAAGAACCTGAATCCTTAAGGATTTACTGGGACAAACAGCAAAAAATGAGTTTAATTCTGCAGTGGTCTGATACTTAGGATTGGTGAATTTTGAAATGATTTGTCTCATTGCAAAATCTACACCTTAGGATCTGTTGGTTGTGTACATAAATTATTCAGACAGGAAATAGAAACAATATATAACGACCTGCAACTACTGAGCATTTGAATTATACTTTTGCTAGTGGTGCTTTGAATTTGTTATGGATGCCAGCCAAACACTGTTGAAAGCTGCTTTTCAGGTCTTGATAGGTAAGTGATTTGCTAACACAGGAGAGGCTAGAAGGTTAAAAAAATAAAAGGTGGTATTCTTCCTGGCTTTTATGGGAGCAAGGAAACTTGTTGTTCATTGCAAAATTTGCATCCTAGACCGTTCACAGCAGGGATTCCAAACTAAAAGAGGTTTATTCTTCTGATTCTTTGTAGTAGTTGTTTGGAACTTCAACTTGATGTTAACTGGCAAACCAAGCAATTACCTCTTGGTAGGCTGTTATGTGGTACTAAGAAAATAGAAGTTAAAAGAGATTGGTGTCATCTAGCTATCATGGATAGCTCTTTTTGGAAGGGGTGCATAGCTTTCTGGAGGTACTGAATCTGAATCCATTGGCATAGGAGTTGCTTTTTGACAGCAAAGATAAAAAGGAATCAATTCCACCCTGAAAATGAACTTCCATAACCTCTCTTCTGTTACCAAAGGCATTTTTCTAACAACAGTTCCATTGATTTCAGTAACTACCTCTGAAATGACTCAGTTCAAGCTCAAGAACTGATCTGACCTTCCACTGGTCTAGAGAAAGGTGTCTCTGCCAGTGTTAGGGGGCTTGGAAGTAAGTGATATTTAAGGTCCCTTTCAACCCCAACCATTCTATGGGATTTAATGATTCTATAATCTAAGATGCTCCATACTGCCTCCCCCCCCCTCCCCCCCCCAAATGTAATAATCTTCTAGCAGAGCAGCTAAAGTACATGTCCAGCTGTCTCAACTGTTTCAGTCTGCAGTGTGGGGTATCAGTTGCTAATAAAGAAAGGTTTCAAAGGTACCTAACTGAACTTGAGTGGAGAAGTACAGTCATAACTTCTGTTTTGTGAATTCTAGTCTACTGGTTCTAGTAAGACTAGTACCCTCTGGTACCAATATGGTAATAAATGACTGGGAGATAGCAACAACTCATTACAGCTCTTTGCTCAATTAACATGACTAGAGCCTACAACATGTGAATTTAAACCCTTGTGTGGACTGGAATGGCTATAATTCAATTTGGCTTAATTTACTTTGAAAGTTAATTCACCTAAATTGAATTAAGTCTCTTTAATTTTAAGGAGGATTTCCACGTAAGAGTTTAGAGTAGTTTAGTTAATCCACTTTAAAAAACCTAATTCAGATTAATTTTGGTGAGCACTGTTATGTGGATAGGCTTGTAGATTCAGTTAAGTAGCATCAGTTGAGCTGTTTGCTCCCAAGCAATATATTTTCTTATTGAGAGGAGTTGTCACCATGCTACTTTGGATTGGACCAGCTGACTGGGAGCAGAAAGAACAAAGCTACTTCAGTGCAAAAGTCATCATTATCTGTTCTTCCAGAAGAGATGTTCAAGACCAGGTTGGATGAAGCCTTGGGTGATATAGTTTAGTGTGAGGTGTCCCTGCCCATGGCAGGGGGGTTGGAACTAGATGATCTTCAGGTCCTTTCCAATCCTAACTGTTCTATGATTCTATGATTCTATGACTCAAGGAGGAAAGATATGAAACACATCTCTGATATACTCTATTTTCCAGGAATATTTTGTGGCAAAATATTTGATCCGGGAATCTAACTCAGGAATTTCAAAACACCTCTGGCTAGTTCCCAAAACAAGGGTTCAAGTAAGCAAAATCTATAACCCCTTCTTCTTCTGGCCCACAATATCGCATGTTTTAGGAGCACATTCTTGGACATCAACTCAATCCAGCTGCAACTGGTGGAGGTGTGCATCCCTATACTGTTACATTGTCAATGTTAACTTTACACCAGAAGGTCAGAAATACTTCTGTGAATTAGCAAGAATTTCTGCTCTTCTTCATCACTTGTTCTCCTTCTTCGTTACGTTTTTTAGCGGAGCTGCAACCTCATGCCCCTGCAGGGAATGAAAGGCACACATAAAAGATGTATTTCACTGAGTAATTTAAAGGTCCCTTTAGGCTTCACAGGTGGAGTTTTTTACATTTCCTGCCCTCTGGGTGTGTGAACATTGGGCCAAACTCAGAAGTGTGATGTGGGAAGCTGGGATGGCAGATAGGTCAGTCAATGAAGAGAAAATGGCATAAAAGGTTGCAGCTCAGTAAAATTTAGTGTTAACCTCAGCACTGAAGGATCTGGAGTTGATGCGACCAGTCTGAGAGAACATAACACCTTTTCCGAGCTAACTCAGCATGCAAGCTTCACAGGACTGCATTTCACTTACTTAACACTTTCACAAGTAAGTAATTTAACCACCCTATGCATCATCTCCAATCTCTTGGACTTTCTTTCTAAGTCTGTATGTGGTCTGCTTACAGACATATGAACATTCACAAGCACATTTACTTTAAGCAAAATTACATTTCTTCATATTTTCTCTCTATTACAGTCAAACCCTGGTGATCCTGTGCATGCAAATAAGATACATTTCTGGTTTAGCTATAATCTTTGCTGTATAGCTGAGGTCTGTTTGATGTTCTTTAAGTGGTGGAATTGAAAGAACATTTCACTACTAACTGGAAGAGCTACTAGTTTATTAAATCCTTGATTTGAAATCTTACTGTCGGAGAAAACACAGTCAGCTGATGCTGTGAAAGGATTGCATTGTCAATTCTTGCTGAGCCTTAAAACTCGCATGAAGCATAAAGTAAATTGACATTAAATGAACTGACAATCTGAGGTTTCGTGTGTAAACCTCCAGGAAATAATAACTTGGCTTTTCAATGTAAAAAAGATAGCTTATGGTTAAAAATAAAATAAAGTTAAATAAAAAAAAAATAAATTGCTATAAAGCAAAACCCAGAATAGCTTTGTAGAGGATTTTTTCATTTCCCTTCCCCCTTTTTTCAATTTAATGTTAGCAAAACAGAGGTGACAGAAAAGATTTATGAGAAACATTTTTAAAGGTGGGTTCACCATGTGTGTAGAGCAGACAGTGTCTGAAGGGCCTGTAGCATTTGCACTTTATAGAAAATGACAAAAAGTGACTATTTCTACAACAACTGGCACAGCAGAGGTTGAAATTGATTGCACTAAGGGAAATATGTAAGAGTGGTATGTGATAGACAGCTGCTGGGTATTGAGGTCCAGCTCTGAAAAGTTCAGAGGTGAATTAGCAACTTGAATGATTTTATTGTGGGTTAATTCAATGAGTTTGAGCTGGAATAATTTTGTGAGTTGCACACATGCTGGAGAGCAAGGTGAGAAGCAAAATGGAAATCTGGCTGCTTAACAAGCTGAATGGTCATCAGGGAGATCCAGACTACGGATTTCCCTCTTTGCAGGGACCAAACAGATGGTAATTGAGCCCAATACTGCTCATGTTGCTGTGTGAGAGATAGACTGGGAGTGTGAGTGTCTCAAAAATTTCATGTGTGATTGTCATCTCTTGAGTTTTCTTTCATGACTCATCATAGACTTAACCAGAGGAGGCAGAAAGGGGTGCCTTGATCACTGTGAATTTGTCCAGCTTGTTTTGAAGGAGTTTCCCTCTGCAGACAAACCTGTAATCCTCAATAAATCCAACTTGTGCCAAAATAACTGTCTGTGTGATAAGCCTAAACTCACAACTGAAGTAAAACTGCTGCAACTTTTCAAATAGATGTAATTCTTCTTTTCAGGTGATTTGGTAACATTCTCAGTGAGCTCCAGCCTGGGACTCCTTCTCTAACCCTTTGTATTGGGTTTATGTGGCAAGGTTTTGGTGGCAGGGCTGGGAGAGGTGCTGCAGGGGTGTCTTTTGTGAGAAGATACCAGCAGCTGCCCCCATGTCTGACAGAGGCAGGTCCAGCCAGCTTCAAGAAGGAACTGCCACTGCCCAAACATGAGACAATTAATGGCATTGGTAATCTCTGTGATAGCATATTTAAGGATAAAAAACTGCAGCTCAACAGCTGTGAGACAGGAGTGAGAAGATATGAAATGGCTCTGTAGACATAAGGTCAGTGAAGAAGGAGGGGAGGAGATGCTCCAGACACTGGAGCAGAGATAACCACACTGCAGCTCATGGCAAAGACCATGGTAAGGTATTCCATACCCCTGCAGCCCATGGTGGAGCAGATATCCACCTGCAGTCCATGCAGTAGCATATTTTCTGGCAGAAGCTGTGGGTGGTGGGAGACCCAGCATGGAGCAGTCTGTTCCTGAAAGACTGCACCCTATGGAAAAGGAGCCACACTGGAGCAGTTCTGGAAGAACTGTAGCTCATGGGAAGTATAAGGGAAGGATTAGATACCATGGGAGAAACACCACACAGGAGCTAAGGCAGAACATGAGGAAGAAGGAGTGGCAGAGACAAAGCAGCATGAACTGACTGCAACCCCCATTCCCCATCCCCTGTGGTGCTTGTGGGGAGGAGGTAGAAGAGTCATGAGTGAAGTCTGGGGAGAAGGGAGGGGTGGAGGGAAGGTGGTGTCGGCTTTAATTTTGTTAGTTCTACTGTGTAATTAACTTGCAATAAATTACATTAATCTTTCCCAAGTTAAGTCTGTTTTGCCTGTGAAGTTGATTTGCCAGTGTTCTTCCTGTCTTCATCTTGACCCACAAGCTTTTCTATTATATTTTCTCCCTCTGGTGGGGGCATGATAGAGTGGTGTGGGGAGCACATGGAAGTCATCCAAGGTCAACCCATCACATCCTGGCCCTGTTCCTTATTTTATGTGCATCCTTAGGCGTCTCATGTTTCCTCATCTCCCCTTTTCTCATGCTGATTAAGTTCTACTTTTGTGAAGTAAAGAGAAGGCACTGGCTATTTCAATAAAAAGTTCTCAGCCAAAAAGCATCCCAGAGAAGCTAGATGCTATTATTATTCTGAACAAGATGCAAGTTTGACTCTTCCTTTTTTTATTTTTCTTTTTTTCCCAGTAGCTTCTCCTAAATAGGATTCCTTTTCAATTTAAGGTCAGATTGTCAGGAAATATAAAAAAGGTGCCAGTTACGTCCTCCAGAAAACACATCTCCTGCCTACTTACATTTTTAGTTTGTGATAAGGCCCTTTCATTCTTGAAAATGTCCTTCAAGATTGTCAGGTTCTTTTAGAACAAAGAAACACATGCCTGAAACAGGCTGTGATATTATCTCAGCGGCTGCAGCACAGGCCATGCTTAGGCATTTACAGCATCCAACTTCGTTTCAGCTTGGTAAACTTCATTTTTAATGCATCTTTTTGTCAAGAGACAATTCATTTTCTGCAATATTCAGGGATTCATTGTGGATATGGCAAGACCCGGTTTAAGAGCTGGACCACTTTAATCAGGAGAGAGGAAAGTGTGTCCCTGCCTGTCATGGGTTCAGCAGTAGCAGTCATTTTCTCTCCTTCTTGGTAGCTGGTGCAGTGCTGTGTTTTGACTTTTGGGCTGAGAACTGTTGCTGATAGCAAGTATATTTTGAGTTACTGCTCAAATGTTTGGTTTGCCCAAGGCCTTTTCTGAGCCTCATGCTCAGCCAGGGAGGAGGGGAAGCTGGGAGGAAGGAGAGATAGGACACCTGATCCAGGCTAGCGAAAGAGGTATTCCATACCATAGCACGTCATACCCAGGATGTAACTGGGAGAGACCCGGGAGGGCTGGAGCTCTGGGGGGATGGAGGAGGTATCGGTCGGTGCTCGGTCAGGCAGGGTGGGGTGAGTTATGGGTCGGTGGCTGGTGAGGTGTTGTATTCTCTTCACTTGTTATTGGCTTTATCATTATTATTTGTAGTAGTAGTAGCAGTAGTGATTTATGTTATACCTTAGCTATTAAACTGTTCTTATCTCAACCCGTGGGGGCTACATTCTTTGGACTCTCCTTCCTAACTCTCCGGGACTTGGGGGAGCGAAGAGGGGGAGTGAGTGAACGAGCTGTGCGGACTTGGTTTTAAACCACGACACTGCCCATGGCAGGGGGGTTGGAACTAGATGATCTTAAGGTCCTTTCCAACCCTAACTATTCTATGATTTTATGATCACCAGCTTCATGGTGAGCTAGACAAAGCTCTGGAGGTTAGAGTGGTATCTCTGGGTGGCTAAAAATCCCTACTGTCATTTCATTGCATTCATAAATCCACAATGACCATGAATAAGAGCTATCTCTACTTGTACTGTGTTGCACAGAGTAAGACCTGGAGGGAAGTTCATAAAGAACTTTACTGACCAAAGCATACATATAGGAACAAGGAGGACACAGACTTATGTATTTATCATCACTGTTCTTCCAGCACTGATGATTCAGACAGCCTGGTACGGGCTGAATCACCAAAAAACTGTCATAAATACACAGACTGACACCCATCTGTTTTTAGAAGAGTAAGAACCTGATCTAATCAGACAAACCTCCCAACACAGTCATTGGAGAAAGGTATCTCTGTACAGTGACTCAAAGGCACATCCAAAAACTTTGCTTCAAGAAGAAATGTTTAATTTTCTGGAAGTGTCCATTACCCTCCACTGACTGTGAAGGGGAGTGAGGCTGAAAAGCTCGTACTTTGGTACTGAAATGTAAACATGAATACTAATATATGGTGGCTATTTGTAAATGTACTTTCATCTTCAACTGAGACATGTAAATTTAGTAGAGGGATTCAGTTGACCAATTACAGGTACTGAGTGCCCTCTAAAACTCACATCTTTCAATTACAGGTACTGGATGCCTTCTACAACTCATGTCTTTCTTCAATGGCAGCTGGAGACCTGAAAAAATTTACTAAGGCATTTTAAATTGTGCTAAATAAGTTTATAGTGTACAGGAAATTGAGCATCCCACTGCCTACATCCAGGATTCTAGACGTGCTCTAGTTTAATCTCCCAGGATGGGCAATGGAGATTTGCCACAAGTTTTAATTAGCAGAGCATTCAGTGTCATGTTAAGTGATGAAAAGCTTCAGCTGCCTGGCAATTCTGTCTCCAAAAGATCACCTCCATAAGAGCATATACCTTTTATACATGCCAGTTATCCCAGACGCCTAAGAACATCTCAAATGGCAGTTGAAGGTGAAGGTGAAGTCTGGGCAGCTGAATCTTCTCAGTCAATAAAGTCATGCATGAAAAGGTGATGCTTCTGCAGTACCTTAGAGCATCCCAGCTGCCCTCAGCTCAGCCCAGCATGGGTCTCTCAAAAACCTATTTGTTAACCCACTGTAAATATTTCAGATGCCAGAGGACATCTCAGATGACATCGGATAATTGAAGGTTGGGCAATTGAATCAATCCCAAATATCACACGTAATGATGAGGTGAACTGTGTTACAGGTACAGGGCATGAACCATTCATCTATGCTGGCCCAAGAGCACAGCTACTCTCAGTGCAGGTTGATAATAAGAAAATTCCTAACCGTGTGGGAAAACCATATTCTGGAACTCCTAGGAGGAAAAGCATGAGAAAAAAATCAGTTTATATCATGGGACTTGATCAGCTGATGAAAGGTACACGATATAGATCTGTTAGACCTTTCCCTTCCTTCCATTTCTGTACTCCTATGAAGTGTCAATGGGCTATGGCAAAGCCACAGGTTATATTCTAATCCCTCGTGTTCCAGTCAGAATACAGTTCTTGTTTGCATGAATTATGTCTAAGTTTAATGAGGCCTGAGTTGCACTAATAAAGATACCCAGCTTAGTCCTCATTTGAACTTCCCATTCATCATGAAGGTCAAAGACTGCACATTTATTCCTTGACCATGTCACTGAGAACATTCAAGAAATCCAGTGTGAACTTGAGTTCCCTCTGTAATTGGATTTTAAGTTCTACATTGTCTTGCCTGCATGCCTCAGAAATGCTCATGTGAAATCTTTTCTCAGAATAGACTGGCCTGGTAATTTTGTGGGAATATATGTTTTTTTTCCAAACTTTCTTTATATATTTGGATTTTACCCTAGATGAAAATATAGATGTTATTTTTCATTATATCTTGTTAATTTAATTTCTTATAAAAATTCTGTCTAATTCTGTCTCTGATCTGTAAGTACCTGAGCTCTCAAGCATCTAAAATACAGTTTTATTTTGCATTAGCTTTAGATATAGACTAAACTAAATGTAGAAGAAAAGAAGTGATTTCTGGCAAGATAAGTGGAATTAGGCCAATTTGCACTAGATGAGAACCTCTGTCTCTCCTTAACTGTTCTTTTCTCCCTAGCTATATATAGAAGCTTTCCACAAAGACAGCTATTAAAGTATAAAAAAAAATCTGACTATGCCTGAACTCCTGCCTTGTTTGAATCTTTGTCACATATAGAATAAAATGATAGTTAGGCTCTGTTTTGAAAAGTCAGCTTGTGGGGAGGAAAGCTACATTTAACATATTTTTCTTATTTATTCCATAACTTTCCCACTCTGACTTCAAAATGAGTTGGCTTGATGGATGGAGAAGGAGAATGATATATTATTTACCTACTGCTCTGAATTAGAAGCACTGATAATCTTGGCATTTTTTCTGAAAGGAATTGTGATTAATACTTTGTGCCAGAGGATAAAGCAATGGGTAATTCATGGAAATTCAACTACTGAAAGAAAATTACAGTTAGCCAGAGACAAACACACTCTCATTAGTATTTCTGTTTGTGTAACAATGTAGTCCAGTTAACTGATCATAAAGGCATACATCTGCATAGAAATGCAAGCATTTTTTATGTTTTAGCTTTCTCTGATGTTCAGGAAATTGTCTCCAAAATATTGCACTTTGTGACAAATCCAGTGGTAGCTAACAATAATTTTTTCTGCCATAACAATTGAATTTTGATTTACATGGATTAATTTGTAGTATGTATTTAAATCTACCCTACTTCAGGTACATTTCTCAGTTTACAGCATTTCTGGTTACTGTTTTTCAAAAGTCATATTCCTGGTGTTAATGATCTGAAATCAAATTCGGCAGTTTATCTGATGTCCATATTTAAGGTTTCATATATCCACTCAAGAGAGTATAGCAACAAAGCAACAAAAAACCAAGTCATAAAGGTGATCTTCCAGGTTAAACTAAGTCATTTATCACTTATAACCACAAAATTATTCTGACTGTAAGCAGTGTCTGCAGATTGTCTATCCCAACCTGCTCAAAGCAGGGCTTACTAAATCAGTTGCCCAAGTTGTCTTCTGGAGAATAAAATGCATCTTTGTACATATGCAAACTTAATATGATTTCATCACAGCAGAGCATTTGATAAATATGAGTTAGTGATAGAAACAAACACATATCTAGAGTACTGCAAAACAGTTGTGGATCTGGTTTAAACTAATCACCTTAGCCATCTCTATTGTCAATAGGGCAAAACAGGCACCTGCAGACGAGGGTTTATCTCAAGTGAAACATCTAAAATACCATCAGAATTGGAAATGTTTGGTAAAGGAAAGTAATAACTGAAACTCCTGCTACCTTTGTGTCTCAAAGGAAGAAAGATTCTGCAATACTAGTTTAGAGCCAGACAGACACTTCTGAGAAGCATACAAATCTTCCTGTGTGCACCATCCCATAGCTGCTTGGAATTGGGTCTTTTAGCAGAGACAGCTGAAGAAATATCCTACTGAGCAATGTGCAAATAAGGCTTTAGCTGTATTTTCACCAACTGGAATCTGTGCTTTGCATATGGTCTTTCCTTTCTTCAAAAAACAGATGGAGAATGATATGATGTTAAAAAACGAGTTTATGCCTTAACATAACATCTACAGATACTAAGTACTTGTCTATACATGTACATATCTTAAATCTTACCTAAGGCACATTTTAAGATGTTTATTTAAAGGTGGAAGCAGAAAACGCTGTAGCTTTCATGTTTGTTATTAACTGTTATACTAGTTTATATGTTTATAATATAGCATTTTTGTATTTTTTTACAATGCATTTATAAATTATATACATATAATTTATTAGTAAATGTATTTACAAATGCATGTATTTACAGTTACTATATTTATAATGCAGTAGGATCTGGAAAACAAAACTCATAAAAGTAAAGTTGCTGGTTGCTAGCTGCTAGTAGAGATTCTTAAGTCTACTTAGTGGAGCAGAAGTTTGCAATCTAAGCATAGTTGAGACAAAACTGTATAGTTACCTTTCCCAAGATATTTTAAATTAAATTGGAATTTTAAAATTAATTTTTCTAAATGTTATGAAAAATCTGTTTTTCACAACATTTTTAAATTTATTGGGAAAATTTATGGGGAAAATAAAATTAAGTAATTTTACTAGTGATGATAATTGTCCGTACTCCTGCAGTGTAATTAGCTGCAATATCATACAGAATTATGTAGCAACAGTGCATTAGATATCTATATCTTCCTTGATATTTTTACTAAACACAAGAAAGGAAACCAAGGTGGGATTTCACTTGCAGGTTAATCCACTTCATCAAATATTTAATTGCTCCATTACGTAGAAACAAATATAGGTTTCAAATGCTAGCTGAGATGCACGCAGGTATCCTACTGTCCTCCAAAAAGGTAAAAATCTTATGTCTCTCACAGGTCTAGTGCCATGTCAGTTATTGCTGCGTGGAAGATGTGGATGCCTTAGGGTATCTTAAATTGCGCTAAATACTGAAGTGTAGGTAGCTGAACCAAGTTGCCCACTTCAGTATGAGTCAAAGTTCAGTAGATGTCCAGTGATTACCACTCCACTAAGTAAATCTCCACAGACTGATTCAGTTTCTCATGAGTGGTTTGATACAAATGCACTGTTATATATATCAGTCCAAACAGGACAGATGGGACAAATGTTAGATATATCTATCCAAAACTTGAGGCCCACAGGCTATGGTAGATCCAAAAGATATATCTGTGAGGTCCTAGAATTCTGTCATGGTTTGAGCATGTTTTGAGGGTGTTTTTGTTCAAGGTTTTTTCCAGCCAAGGGGAGTCCGGGAGGAAGGAGAGACAGGACACCTGACCCAGGCTAGTCAATGAGGTATTCCATACCATAGCACGTGATGCCCAGGATACATACTGGGAAAGAGAAGGCAGGAGGAGAGAGCTCTGGAGGAAAATGGAGGAGGGAGCACATGGTGCTCGGCCGGGCAGGGTGGAGTGAGTTATGGGTCGGTGGCTGGTGGGGTGTTGTATTCTTTTCACTTGCTGTTTGCTGTATCATTATTATTTGTAGTAGTAAATGGCAGTAGGGGTTTTGTGTTATGCCTTAGCAATTAAACCGTTCTTATCTCAATCCGTGGGGGCTACATTCTTTGGATTCTTCTTCCTAACTCTCCAGGAGTTCGGGGACTTGAGTTAAACCGCGACAAATTCCCAGCACAAACAAGAATGGAAATAGAGCTTCTTTGGCATTCTGCTCTGGATTTTATTGAAGCCTATAAAATCTGAGATCTTTCAAATCTGAGCTCAGTGAAGTGCCATTTTGACATATTGCTTCGTTAGAGAATTTTTTCAACAGTTCATTATTAGCTGTTCATTCAAAAACCACTTTGTTTGACCAGTTCTATAATGTTCTCATGTACTCTCTCATGTTTGCTGATTTTTTTTTTTTAACAAAAATATCTATAGGCATTCCTTTCTTTTTCACCTATCCCCTTTATGCAGGGACCTTAGAACACATTTATAAGTGCACTGTTTTAGATCTAACATGGTTTTACTAGTTTCATATCCAGACTAGGATGATTACAGCAATGTTTTTTAGAGTATTATAATGCTTATTGAGGTACTTATGTTCTCTTACGTACAATCTTTCTAAGTTGGATAAACTTAAATTCTTACTGTTTATTATCTTATTGATTTTATTTTCAAATCAACTCTAGCAGAACACAAGATTCTATTCTGAGAGATCAGAAGTCAGTTGGCATAACCGTTCTTGTGTGCTGTGTCTGGCTATGGCCAGAAGTTCCAAGAGAAGGAAAAGACAGATGATTATACAAGATCTCCCTGCTGTCTTTTAATAAGCCCAGCATCTTTGAAGACAAACATAATGTCATGTTTCCATATTCAGGAACAGTAATGTAGACTTTATTCCATCTTTATATTTCTAAAGTTGTTAGTTTTGTTGATATTTTTTGTTTGCTCGAGAAGTAAAAAAAAAACATCTGAAGGTTATAGACAGGTACTTGTATGAAAATCTGATGGTCTTACAATTCACTTTGAAATATGCAAACAGTGTGTCCCATATCAAAGGCTGTAGAAAAGGAACGACATTTTTCTAATACCTCTTTAGGGAAACTTTGCCCTACACTTCTATTAGGTGTTATCATTCAGAGGCATAATTTCTGCTGACATTGTTATGCTGATTATAGCTAAAGTTATGTTTTGAACTCAGTTGACCCTAGGGAATTAATTTCTCATCCAGTTAGGATGGTGACATTCAGTCTGATTTTTTTTTTTCCCAAAGTTAAACTCTAAGAAAGCATAGTTCATTTTAGATTACTACTGTCTACCTCCTGAGCAATATTGCAATATCTTGATGGGAATGTTATAAAGCTGGACATCCAGGTTTCTAACCTTGAGATTGTCATTGCCCATAAAAAGGACATGGAACTGTTAGAACCAGTCCAGAGGAGGGCCACGAGGATGATCAGGGGACTGGAGCACCTCCCATATGAAGACAGGCTGAGAAAGTTGGGGCTGTTCAGCCTGGAGAAGAGAAGGCTGCGTGGAGAACTCATAGCAGCCTTCCAGTATCTGAAGGGGGCCTACAGGGCTGCTGGTGAGGGACTATTCATTAGGGACTGTAGTGACAGGACAAGGGGTAACAGATTGAAACTTAAACAGCAGAGGTTTAGATTGGATATAAGGAAGAAATTCTTTACTGTTAGGGTGGTGAGGTACTGGAATGGGTTGCCCAGGGAATAGTGGATGCTCCATCCCTAGGGGTGTTCAAGGCCAGGTTGGATGAATTCTTGGGTGATATGGTTTAGTGTGAGGTGTCCCTGCCCATGGCAGGGGGGTGGGAACTGGATGATCTTAAGGTCCTTTCCAACCCTAACTATTCTATGATTCTATGAACTGTTCTTTGGGAGGTTACTGGGTGACATCCCCAAAACCTCATTCTCTCATAGAATGCTAAGAAACAATCTCATATATTTTTAATGATGGTTAGAACACCCCTTCTGAAGAGGGGAAGTGCAGGTTCAAGCTCCATATCTGAATATCCCAATGTCCCTTTTCTCCAATTACTGCACTTGTCAACACATGAAGAGAAACTCTCCAGCTCTAAATCCAGGTTTCCCAGTTGTATTTAACACTTATTCTAAAATATGTGTATGTGTCTTGGGAAGAGAAATTCAAGGAGTCCCTTCCATTTTTCCTCTTTCCACCATATCTCCTCTTTCTTTTGTTTGCATTAAGTGTTCACATTAGCTGTTAGTCATCTCTGTTTCAGTGACTAATTCTCTTTATTCTAGGTATAGGTGGTGGAATGTCAGAAAAATTAAATTTCTCTGCTCAATATTTAATGACTCAGAAAATTCAGACTGTTTAGCTACCTATGTAAGGAATTATGTTTTCCTTAAATTTATATTCCAACCATAGCCTTCATCACTTTCCTGTTTTCATGGCCTGTGCTCACTTCTGCAGAACAAGTAGCACATTCTTAATCTATGTATGTAACTACCCACAGTAACTTCAAAAAGAAGTTAAGTATATGTTAATCTGTGATTATAAACCACAAATTTTCAAATGTCATTTCAATGCCAAAGTGTTATGACAGTACTAAAAAATGAGATTTCTCTTTATTTAAAACTGAAATAATTTCTCTGAGTTTTCCTTGTTTTTCTTTTTCTTTCTTCTTTTTTTTTTATTTTTGGTGCCTTAGGGGTGTCAGGTTTCAGGGTTTTACTTTTTTTCCTTTTTTTTTTCCTTACACAGCAACCTTAAAGCATAAAAAATAACCTTAACTTTAAAGAAATAAATCAATGTTAAGTGTTCTACTGAGTTTCAAAACTCTATGTTTTGAGGGTTTTTTATTGATTTTTGGGGGTGAAGCTTTGGGAAAATCAACACTATCAGAAGATAAAATGGCTAATGAAGCTAGTACTGTGTAGGGCTGTGATTTAAATATTTTTGATGATTTTGGTGGGTTTTGTGTGAAGTCATTACTATCCTTATATTTTGTTCCTTTTTTTAAAAATGGGGACAATAACTTTTCCTTACTTCAAATGAGTTTTGTGAGATTAAGTTAATTAATGTCTGTGAGGTCATCTCTTTTAATGGAACATGGGAGGTTTTCAACAGAACTTGTGAATTACTTAGAGCATTAAGAGTAGAATGGAAGTGTAAAATACTCATTATCATTCAAGCTCCATGTCAGAAGTTGCTTGATTAGTGCTTATGTTATACTGACTGCTGGGTTATTTTACTGTCACATTTCCCTTGCAATTCACTGGGGTTTATGAGCTTTCTCAAGATATTAAGTATTAATCAGCCTGAAGAAGTATGTCACAATCTGATCTTGTTCCTTTCTACCTGAATACCATAGAGTTGTTGAAATTCACTTCATCCAGGGGCAAGAAGTTACCTTCCTTCTTGCTAACTCTGAATTCTTGCAAAAAATGTAAAAGAAGGAATAAATTCAGCTCAGTTATTCCTTTTTTTATTGAACATTGCCAAGCTTTAAAAAATAATATAAAACTATGTTGTTTTCGGCTAAGAAAAGTATTTAATCACAAGCTGAGATTTAAACATATACTCAGCTACTATTTATATTTATGAAATTCAGGTGCATATTTTGCTGAAAAGGCTTTTATTTTAGCATGAGCTTAAATACTAACTTATGTGCAAGACCTCAGCTCAGGCCAGAGACCAAACAAATGCCTGAATAAACATATGCTTGAATTTAGGCATATGCTTTAATTTTAAAATGGAAATATTGTTAAGAATAAGCACATTTTAAACACAGCATACCTTGGTAAAAGAGGGCTTTGGAACCTACTTCTACCTGACAACTGAAAGGGCTTTTCAGTCTACTGACAATGGCACAAGCCTGATAATTTCTGCAGGCATCCTGTATTATAAATGTGTGAAATAAAGACATGTAATGAAAATTTTGTCAGACCCTAGAAGATGATCCTCTAGTCAATCAAGAACAAAGTTGTTTTATTACTCTTCATTGAGAAACTGTATATAAATTAATTATTAATAGTGATAGTGATAATAATAGTAATAGTGATAGTGGTGATGGTGATGATGATGATAATAATAATAAGAATAGAAAGCCTACCAAATAGCAATGCAGCTTTCAGTTTGCACCATCCGTTTTTATTTCATGTGTGCTACGGAAAATTCACTGATTTCCAGTCCATTAAAACACATTTCTGAGCTGTGTTGTTTGAAGTTACCTTACTTCAGAAACAGCTCTTTTCAATTAACTCTGAAACCTCTTTCAACAGCCTTTCATAAATAGGCCAACATCAATGGCATGCTCTGAGTCAGTATGTATCTCTAATGGAAATGCACAATGGGCCACGCTCCATGCCTCCAGGGAGAACATCTTCCATTTCAGACAGATTCAATGAGAAGTTTTGCCAGCTATTCTGGGTCTCTCACTTTTTTGTCTCAGGTTTAGCTCATAGCTGATCAATGGCTGTGCTTTTTAATTACACTCTATGGTCTGTAATGATTTGTCACTCATTGAACTTGGGTGTTCTTTTTAGTCAGCACAGGGTAAAAGCAAGGAAGAAAAAAGAAAGTAACATTAACCCTCTAAAAGACTAATGATTGGGATTAGTTCATGTAATACATTCTACTGTTTTTCTTGGCAGCCGTTTGCATGGAAAAGGGGGGAAAGCAAAAGTTAGAAGTCAAGACTGGCAATTTTTTCAAAGAACATGACTTACAATGAACATTTTCCAGTTGACCAAAATGGATTGAGATTCTAATTTATGTTTTGAAATATCATTTGATAGTAGTATTCCAACAATAACAAAAAAAAAGAAAAAAGTTACTTGCCATACACATGACTCACACTGACAAGGTTTTCTGGAAACTCAGAGTAAACTTCTCATTCTCTACCCCAAAATGCATACTGGTAGCAACATTTGTACCAAGCAGGATGTATTAGAAAAGGCGCAGTCACACCTATCTATACCTAAACATAGAGCGCAGTCACACCTATCTATACCTAAACATAGAATCATAAAATTGTAGAATAGTTAGAGTTGGAAAGGACCTTAAGATCATCTAGTTCCAACCCCCCTGCCATGGGTGGCAACATCTCCCACTAAATCATGTTGCCCAAGGCTCTGTCCAACCTGGCCTTGAACACCACCAGGGATGGAGCATCCACTATTCCCTGGACAACCCATTCCAGTGCCTCACCACCCTTACAGTAAAGAACTTCTTCCTTATATCCAATCTAAACTTCCCTTGTTTAAGTTTCAATCCGTTACCCCTTGTCCTGTCA
This sequence comes from Melopsittacus undulatus, assembly GCF_012275295.1. Taxonomy (NCBI): domain Eukaryota; kingdom Metazoa; phylum Chordata; class Aves; order Psittaciformes; family Psittaculidae; genus Melopsittacus; species Melopsittacus undulatus. The sequence goes on along the minus strand of NC_047529.1, from coordinate 17,199,307 downwards.
CTACAGTCCCTGATGAAGAGTCCCTCCCCAGCATCCTTATAGACCCCCTTCAGATACTGGAAGGCTGCTATGAGTGCAAGTGATACTAGTATGTGGCTACCTGTGTATGTATTTCACACATTTGGAAATGTGTTAAATGGCATCTGCATTATACAGTGGAGCACAATGCAGAGATTCCCAAGTTAAAGTAGATTTAAGCTAGTAAGTCCCTAAAATGCATGCCACATTTCTTCAGCTTGTCACATGTCCCTAAGCCTTCAGAAGAGGTATACATTTAACCATTTTGAAAATATACCCTAGGTGCTTTGGGTTCTTGTGTCCATCTCTAAATATTTTTTTTTCTCTATAAAAAAGCCTTTCAGCAGCCTTTTTAGAATTCAATGTGAAAAATTATGTGCTTAATTCTTAGCCATATGAATACAGGTATGCTGGGAATCAGCAGAAGTCTTCTAACTAGCAGACAAATGAAATTCTAGAACACCTTCCCCCAAATAAGAGCAAAAGAGGCAGAAAATCTGATATTTATTTAACTGCTTGACCTGTCTATAAAAGGTGTTAGTTGATATGATACAACCCCAGAACAGGGGATTAGAGCTGTTGATCTGGGAGCAGGTTCCTTTTCAGATCTATGCTCCTGTAAAATTTTGATTGTTTTAATAAGTGGCTGAGTACAGATAGAGGAATCCTAGTTTTAACTTTCATTTTGGAAATTCTTCATCTTCAAAGACATATTATCTGACATTATAGTGTGGATATCTTTTTGTTACATTCTTTGCAATGCACTGTGTCTGATGTATTCAAAATGAAGTAATATCACTGAATGATTTCACTGCTCCATATCTGTAATTTTAATTCTAACACTTTTCTTGCCTTTTCATTTCTAAATTTACAGATAATGACTGTCAAACATCAAGCTCAGTGCAAACCCAGTTTCAGATCGCACATCTAACTTTACATTGTGATGACAATGACATTCCTAATGGTGGATAGGTTAGTGTTTCAGAATTCATCTTGCAGTGGAAATTGAACAACTTAATATTTTATGAATTCAGAGAGTCTCTGGCTTAAGATCACTAAATGTTACTTTTTATAAACATTTTATTGTCCATAGGAGATACAGCAGGAAAGGAATAATGCTAATCAATACCTTCTAAAACTGCATTTCCATTTTCAAGGTACTGACTTTTAGTTATGACATAAATTTTAACAGCTAGAGAAGAAAATACATAAGGAAAAGAAAGAAGCATAAAATAAGGTGTAATTTAAACTAAAACTTTAAAATTATGTTTCAAAACTTTCTGATGTAAAATATTTTGATTTTTTCAAAATAATTTTCTTTAAAATACTTTTAATTGACAGAAAGTTTTCTATCTTTATAATTCAGTTTTCACATGATTTATCAATAGTTATTAGCACATTTGGGTCACTGTTTTGTCCCAGGTTATACACTTGTATTTACCTGAAAGGATGACAAGTTTTTCCTGTGTAGTCTAAACTCCTCAATTACAATTTTCCACCCAGCCCCCAGATCCATAGGTTTTGCACTACTTTCTGCATAATAGCAGAACATCACAGGCTATAATTTTTTTGTCTTCTGTCTTCCCAGCTTCCCAATCCCTTTGCATGCCTAAAGTGCATTGAATGAGAGCCCAAGGGTGCCTATAGATAATGATATACTTCTAGGAAATATAAGAAATAAGTTTTGAACAATTAAGTCTTACCGTTTCCTGATAAAGTGTTCTGGTTTGCAAATAGCTTGTCCAAAACACTGGGGATGTATATCTGCTATTACCAAGTTTGTCAATCTCAAACATCCTTAGATGCTAAGCCCATTTAAAGGGGAATGGTTTACAGAGTAATTTCCCTGTATAGGCTCTAGACAAAGTCTTTGAACATCCACAGAAAAGGTAAAAGTTGAGTGACCTATATTTTAAGGCAGAGCTTGTGGATTGCTTATCTGGACTTGGCCACATAAATCTAACCTGTGTTGTACTTATACCCTTTGAGGGATTTGGATCTAAATAATTTCAATAAACTTTCAGATATAACATAAATAACACTCCAGCACTAACTATAATTCAGCTGTAGCCATTATGAATCAAATATATCCCTCCAGGCAATACATTTACCCCAGAGAAGCAGTTGGCCTACAGTTACTGAAGCTGTGTTAGTCTGAATCCATGAGGCTTACATGGGAGAGCGCATGCATAAGTAGGTTTGCATGCAAAAGACTTCCTAAGTAGAGAAAAAAATATTCAGTTTGAAACCAAATAATCTGGACACATCATGCTGTGTTTTTATAGAACCCACACACTCTGGTCTCATAAGACTTCTTCCCCTCTCTCCTGCCCTCTTTTTTTATGTTCTGGTTCATTATTAAATTCTAAAGTGAAACAACAATGTAAGAAAGAACGTAACCAAGAATAAACTTAAGCTCGTACTTAATCCTAAAGGCAAGCTTATTTTTCACTAATTTCTATGGCATTTAATCACAGCCTTAAATGAAAAACAAGCACATGATGAAGTGCTTTCATGACTCATTTTCATGAGACGGATCATTAAAATTAAGTATAGATTTTAGTCTCTAATGATGGGAAAAAATTAAATGTCTTATTTTATCTGAGTACTTCCAATTATATATATGGGTTATGTGGTATTTTAGCCAAGCTAAATGTGAATGTTTTCTGAATTGGGGTTCAACTTTTTTCAGTTTAGAGACTAAAGAGAAGATGGAATATCTCATAGTAAAACTCTGAGAAATTCCTGATTCCTATCTCATTAGTACTTACAGAAATGCAAATGTTGTGTTCCATGGGAAGTTCTTTTAACTTTTAACTACAGTTTTTGTAATTCTTCATGCACAAATACGTACTTGTTCAGGCAGCTTCCACATTTTAATTTTAGCTTTTTCTCATCTATTAGCAGTCATGACCTAAAGCTGTCAGAATCTCCTCTTCTGTTGAAGCCACCTAAGACAACTATGGAACCAGTTGCAAGTGAATGTGTATATTTACCACGAATACTCAACATTAAAGCCAAGAGTTTTTATTTATTGCTCTGTAAAAATTCATATCCTCAGACATGATCATTAAACACTCAGAGCAGCACTCAAAAAATCAGTGTATTCATTTAAAATCACTGTTATTACTACTACTATTACTACTGCTGATGCTGTTAGTGTTACTAGTGCTGCTCTTGTTATTGATAATAATGACAGTAATGAAAATATAAAAAAATTGAACTTTGGATCCATCTTGTAACTCAGAACTGCTTTAAGGTCAACAGTTAGTAAAACAAAGAATATATCAAAGACAGACATACAAACACCAACCTAAAGAGACAATGCAGGTCAGAGGGAAGTGTTCTGGAAGGCATATATATTCCTTTAATCAGTGGGATAACCAACACTGACTAATGAGCATAGGGATCTAAAGATCAGTCCTGTAAAAAGTCAAACAAAAACCTGCAGCAGAACATGTTGTATTTTAGGGTGTTAAACTGGAATCAACTCCTTCTGATTAGATTCAAATGAAACCCAGTATTATATTCCTTTCTAAATACTATACAAAAAGAACATTAGACATGAAAAATGTCCTTGAAGTAGAACTGTCAGTTCCACTTTACAAGCTGTGTTCTTTATGAGACCATCCAGGGTTTGGCCAGCAATGAGATTTTTTCATTCTGAAGGAGCTCACATTTAGTTAGCAACATGTCTGCATTTCCCCATATGGTTCCTTCCAAGGTGTTGTGTCATATACAATGATGTCACATTTTAGAGGAAGAAGGAAAAAAGGCCTCAAGCTGTTTTCTTTTTTTAAAGCTTCACCGATTATGTGGTAGCTTTAAGCAGCCTGCTCATCTCTAATGTGCAGTTGGTTATCTGCTCTCCTTCATTTGAGCTTGCATGTATTCACACAGCTTAAAAAGAACATCATTTCTTACCAGAGATCCAGTGCATATCTATCCACATTTTCAGTCCAATGTATTTGCACTGGCTTCTGAAGTGTGAGATTTTAAAGGGTGCAGTGTAATAATTTACATCTTTATCCAAGCTGCTATATTTTCATGCCTTGTAAACTTCTGGTGCTTAAGGCTTTCAGCAGCATCGCTTTGATTTCATTTGTGGTTTTATAATTGTTGTTTTATTCTCAGGCATATTATTCTTGAAGGCCTCCTTTGTAAAGTAATGGGAATGTCCAGGAGCATCCTTTGTTCTCTCAGTAAAATTACTCCCACGTGAATGTACGAGCCGCACACGTGGCTTACACAGGCCATTCCTTGAGTCTAGATTTTATTTTTTAATGTATAAAAGACTTTATTTTATTCTTGATCATTATACAGCCACCTCTATAGTAGCAAAATGCCTCTTAAGCTTTCAATGATTTTTCACAAGTTCATTTGCAGTGATTGGCACCAATGCACAGCTCTTAAGGGCCTCAGCAGGTAAAGCAAGAGACCTTACATCCTGTTTACACCTGCAGCTAAGAATATGATTCTCTTACTTGTGTATCCTACATCATCTGAGATATGTTACTACATTCAAGACATTTGCTAGAACAGGCTAGCAGATATAAATCAGGATTGAAAGAGACACACATGCCTTCATGGCTTAGTAGAATACTCCAAAACACCTAAAAGGGTACTAGTTACTTGTGCATAGGCAAGTAATATCCTGTGGGCATGTTTTAGTGCATAGAAAAATATGTCTAGTGCCTTTTGAGATGATTGTCCCCATCTACTCCAGTCTTGCGAGACTCATCTGCAGTACTGTGTCCAGTTCTGGGGCCCCCAGCATAAGAAGTACATGGACCTGTTGGAGTTCAGAACAGGGCCACAAACAGGATCAGAGGGCTGGAGCACCTCAGCTGTGGAGGCAGGCTGAGAGATCTGGGCTTGTCCAGCCTGGAGAATAAAGGGCTCTGGGGAGAAATTAGAGTAGCTTCCAGTGCCTACCTTTTACAGCCAGATCCTGGGAGAGATTAAGTACCATAGAGTACACAAAATTATACTAGAGATGCCTGAACTCAGGCAATTGATTCAGGTCTTAATTTCTGTTGATTACAGTGGAAGTTCAGACAGCAGTGCAGTTTTACGGGTATGTAACACCAATATTAAATTATCTGAGCCTGGAATTTGGCAAGTTTGTAGTAGGGCAAATTTTCCACAGTTTCCAGAGTACCTATCCCAGTTTCTGCTCACAGAATCATTTATTCTTAGTTTGCATAGTGTGATTGAATATTTTAAAGCAAAAGTTTTTTTAAAGGAGCCTGATGATGATGAAAGTGTCTCTCTTCAATGCCTGATAAAATCCTAAAAAAGTCAATTTTGAGAGATAGTAGAGTATTCAACCCATTTTGCAATCAAGCCCATGTAAATTTTGGCACATTGACCATACACTGATCCATGTCACATGCCAAATATCCAAAGTTTCTTTCCTCTGGAAAAGTTATAGGTTACTTTTGCTCAGAGGCAATACTAGAAATAACTGCACTCCTGTGAACACAGGAAAAAGCCAACTTTGTGATTTTCAGGCGCTCATTCTGTTGTCTACTCTCAAGAAAGTAATTTTAAACCCTGTGATTTCTTTTGCTATGATTCGTTCTGCATAAACCACATCTTCATGCAATTTAGTAAAGCTATGAAGTAGAATGGATTGGATTAATATTTCCAAATGTAAAGGTCTATACTTCAGACCTACATAAGGTCTAACTCTCCTTAGTTCCCTAGAAAATAAAGGGAGTGAAAAAGAGTTGTCTAGGTTCAGTACAGCTAATCCTCAAATTCTAATTGAGTAAACTGTGCTCTAAATGTAACATTATTTCTCCTTGAAAATATAAAATTCTGCAGAGCTGGCTGATTTGGAGATACTTCACTGCAGACGTCTACAATATAGACAGCTAATAATGGAACACTATTCCCATCCTCCTTGAGTATTTTTTGGAGGTTTTTATGCACCCGATTATGGATCTGATTATGCACCATTCTATGATTTTATGATTACTAATCTGCATTTTCCATAATTAATTTATTACAATGAAAGGGTCTCGTTAACTGAATTTTCTGTTTAGACAGATGTCATCTTCCAGGTGTGCAACCTCTTCTACAAGAATAGATGCATGAATTCATCTCAAATACAAACTTCATAGACTATTTAAGTAATGCTACATCAGTGGATATATTGGTTGGAAATGACAACATGACTATCAATTTTATGAAGATTTAATTATGGATATAGAATAAAAACCAAAATTATTTATTTTATATTTGTGGTGTAAAAGCATCATGTCCAGCATGATGCTTTTGGTAAACAAAAAGGGTTAGTTCAAGACCAATTATTAATAGGCTGTGTAATAAATCCACCCAATACAACAATCTACATGAGATATACTTGATATACTTAAGATACTCTGATGATAAGGAGGAAGTTAGAAGGTTTTAAAATTATGATTCTAGGGACAAGGATGGATTTTAATGACAAACTAGCTGGAGCAGTTGGCCCTGTGGAACAATACCTTGAGTACCAGAAACAGTTTTCTGCCTTTCAGGGTTCTTTGGATTCCAGACACTTTAATGACATCAGCCAGTGCTGATCTAAAAATCAGGCTAAAAATGTACTCAAGGCTATGCTGTTTTCTCTCATAGACTGTAGACCAGCTATTACCCTAAAGGAACAACGTCAACAGGGTCTGGCTAAAAAATGAACCTGTGACACTGTAATTTTTCAGCCAATTCATGACAAAAGTACATTGATCAAAATTTCAGACACAAAAAAAGACATTATGTCTTTTCAGTTAATAGCTATTGGACTTACAAGAATATTAATATGTAAATGGAAAATGGCAGCTTACTTCATGCTTAATTTTGCCTTTCCCTGACCCATTTCCTCCATCCTGAGGTTTTGAGAGTTCATTTTTATTGTAGCTGATATGGGGCTATGTTTTGGATTTATGCTGAAAATAGTGTTAACAAAGAGATGTTTTCATTATTGCTGAGCAACACCTACACAGAGTCAAGGTCTTTTCTGCTCCTCACACCATCCTATCAGTGAGTGGTCTGGGGGTAGACAATGAGCTGGGAGGAGACACAGCTGGGACAGCTGACCCCAACTGACCCAAGGGATATTCCATACTATTATGACACCATGGTCAACATATAAAGCTGGGGGAAGAAGAAGGAAGTGGGGGGACGTTGGGAGTAATGGCGTTTGTCTTCCCAGGTAACTGTTAAACATGATGGAGCCCTGCTTTCCTGGAGATGGCTGAACACCTACCTGCTGATGGTGATCAGGTTGAATTAATTCCTAGTTTTGATCCGCTTGTGCTTGTGGATTATGTTTTACCTGCTAAACTGTGTTTATCTCATTTTTGCCTTTCTGATTTTCTCCCCAGTGCTGATGCAGGGGGAGAGAGTAAGTGGCTGTGCGGGGCTTAGTTGCCAGTTGGGGTTAAACCACAACAGTCCTTTTTGGTGCCCAAGGTAGGGCTCAAAGGGTTCAAGATAACAACAGATTTTATTGGAATGTGCTAGATCAAATTTACAGCTGTTATTACTATTTAGCTAGTAATTGGCAGGCTATAAGAGATATAAGCAGAAGCTGCTGTGCAACATGTCAGAGACAGCAACATCAAACATCTCTCTAGGAAATATCAAGGAACGGCATATATATAAAAGAATAATCTCAAAAGTATGTTCTCTGATTGCATCTCCTGTCTTAGGAGCCAACCTGACAACATTTATGATGATGTTAAACTCCACTCATTCAGTACACCCCTTCACTCTCAACACATATATCTACATGACTGCATTAATGGCATCAGTCATATTACCATATATCAAGCAGATATTAAGCAGTTATATTACCATACTATCAAGCAAATAGGCATTGTATTACAGGGTAAAAAGGTCTACTGTGGTGGAAGTGAAAGCAGAGGAAAAGGGAAAAAAAGAAAGGATGAGGTTCATCTGGGCAAAGGTAAACATTTCAGTAGGTCAGATAATTGTACCTTAAAACTGTTTCTCTCGGTTGTCTGTTAAGGAATCCCAGAGTAACTAAAATAGGTGTGATCATATGTATTGCAGATATTTTAAGCTCAGTAAGACGAACTTAACCTTCAAGATCTTTTCAGTTTTTTGTTAAAATTATGTCACAAGTAGCCTTATTTTTCCAAAACTGTCTAGAGATTTTGGAAGTCTTCTCTGCAGAAAACCCAACTCAGACCATGGGCTGCCAGATGAAGTCACTTACTCAGTTGCTTTTCCAAGAAAAACTAGATACATTTTAGTTATTTCTGGATGATGTTCGTCTAATCTGTTTTTAAAAATCTGAAATACTGAAGACTGCAACCTCTCAAGGTTTTAATAGAAGGGTTTTCTTGACACATCTGAGTTCTAGTTCTTTATTTCACGTTCATAATATGGAGTAGAAAATATAAGCGGATTTTTTTGACTCAAATGCAATTTTCTACTAGCCACAGCCAAAGGAAAAAACCAGCAGCATTTCATACCCTACCTATACATTTCTTGGAAAAAAATAAGGCTGTTTTTAACATCTTATTAATATAATTAAATGATACAAAATAAACCTTGAAACTCAGAATCAGACTGGCTATGGAGACTTATGGAAGATCTGGTTTCTTTTGCTGATTTATGGATTCATTTGCAAAATCTATAACATGTGTGACTTCTTACATTTATTGAATTTTCTTTTTTTTTTTTTTTTCCTTTGTATACCCATTTGATACTCTCCTGAATTAGGACTACTGCAAAGGTAAGTATATGCGGCACTATCTCTTGTCTGGACAGATTTACTTAGAGTTGGAGACTCATGTTCCAGCAAAGGTTAAGAAGCCAATGACACTGTCAATTGCTGTCCTGGGAATCCCAATAACCAACAGGTCCTGGAATTTCCTCTTCAGACACTGTGGGTTAGATGGGTAAATTAATTAAATTTAACATCATTGAGGGATAACAGAGTTTCATGAAATAAGGAAATAGAATAGACAAATCAATAAGCTCCTATCTGTCTGATAGCCTAGCTACACTGAACTGCAGGTTATCATCTCCCCATAAAGCCAATGTCCTGAAGCAGCCATGATGCCGGAGTTTGACATACCGCCCAGTGCAAATGCATAATTTTCTCAATTGAGTCAAATAAATAAAAACACAGATTACTGGGTTTCTCTTTGGGTTTTTTTTGGTATTTTTTTTAATTATTATTTTTTTATTTTCTATTGCCTTCAATTTGACATTACTTCAGTGTTAAATGGCTGAGTTTACTGGCATTCACCTGGCTTTGTAACTCCCTGCAACAGAAGTGGAAATCAAACCATATGCCAGGGCTGTGCTTTAGAAAGTTGAAGAGTCTACCACTTGGCTGGGAATTTTTCAGTTCCTCTTGCTTCATACTCATGCCGTAGTTCTTGTAAATACTGTGAATAGAAAAAAATTCCCTTTTCATTTCAACCCCATAAAATAAACTACCTTCTCTTTTTGTAAATTTTTCTTCCACAAATGAGGTAAAACTTGACTTTATTTTTATTCTCTCCATGAAGAGGAATGGGCATCCTTCACTTCTTTTAGCTTGCTCTGAATTATTCATGACAAAGGAAGAAAACCTGTTCAAACAGAAAAGAGCAGCCTCTAAAGAATAAGAAAGTTGTCAACACTTAAGCCTTCACAAGCTCAGAGAAAGAGCTGATAGCTCACACTTTCATGGAAATGAAGATGTTAATGAAGAAACAGGGTTGGGAGTGAGAAAGAGAAACAAAGAATGTGGTTTCTGGGCCTTTGTTTTGTAAATATTTGGACTTGTGCAAATTTGTTAATTGAGGCAATTGATTTTTGCCAGAAAATGGTAGCAATGTCTAATTCATTAAAGACTAAAATAACATCCTTTGGGCTAAATGGGGTCATTTCATTTGTAACCTTTTAGTGAAGTATTAACAATATGGAAGCATTTCGGTGCATATCTTAAAAAGTGCCACATTAACAGGAAGGGGCCCAGAGAAAGAAAAAAAAAAGTTACAAACACACACACACACACAATATACATGGCCTCCAGCCCCTGTCCTTCTTCTTCTGCAGCATTTTAAGGTCTGTGTTTAATATTGCCAAGCCTACTTGAGTGATAAATGCAACTGTATAAAATTACTTATTACAAGCTGTCATGTTGCCTCACTCACATTGCAAGGCTAGAGGCACTGTACATAAAGCTAGAATCTCCACCTTGACAGCATCAGCAGCACTGGCTTTAAAATAAAATGCTTTCAGTCATGAATACAAAACATAATTTACCTTTTCATAATACTTCAGTTTGGAAACACTTTGGAAAGCTCATGTTACCATCAAACCTTTACCTAAGCCATGCCAGCAACCAGTTAATTCCGAGTTGTCAATTTACTTCAGTGCTGTTTTCCATCACTTATCCTTTGAAGAAACATTAAGCTGTTCAAATTGTCATCCCCTTATTTTTTTTTTTAAAGTTATATTTATCCTCAATTCTTTGGCGGGGAGTAGCTGACACAATAGGATTATTCCAAGCATTAAATTACAATCTGGGAGAGTGCCTGCTCTATGCTTGTTTTTCAGAAGCCCCTTGACTTGCTGTGTGTTCATGGTGTCAAAAAAAATTCCTGACTCCCATCCACTGCTTTCCCCCCTCCCTTTTACACAGAGTCCAGTTACACAATTCCCCTTGAATTGCTCCTCCCTTCCAATGGCTGGCTGAGATCTGAGGTTTAATTCCTCACTGTGGTAGCCCAGCCGCCCCTTTTCTCTTGCATTAATACTGTACTGATGCTTAAACATAAAAGCTCACTGTAAGCTGTGGATGTCAGTGAGATTGAAATTAAAAGTGAAGGTTCCAGGGAGACTGTCCGGGTAACAAGTGATGCATTGTGACTGTTTTTATAGTTGGTCATGATGCATACAGTATGTGAAGTTCCCATCTGTACTGGTGTCTGCCCACCAGCCACCCTGCCACATTCGCAAAAGTGGCTCCAGCACTGAGCGCAATAGGAACAGAACTGCAGATGCCTCCCTTTAGCCCAAATTCCTTTTGACAATGTTCACATCCAGTTAGGGCCCAAAGTGCTTGTACTTGTCAGGAGGGATAAGGAGTGAGGAAAGTAGTCCCTTTTCAAAAGCGAAACAGAATTGCCAAAGGAAATATTATTTTCTCTTCTTCCCCCTCCTTTCCCTCTTCAGCTGTCTCTGCCATTGCAAATCCTCCTCCACAGAAGCAATGTCCAAAAAAAGAAAAGAAAATAAAAAAGAATAAATTAATTAGATTGGCATCTCTGATACAGGTCTACAACAATTGCCTTTTTTTCCCAGCAAAGAGGGGCAGGCAAAGATTTTGGATGTGACAGTGCTGACTACAACAGCCCACAAAAGATGTGTGATGCCTGCAAGCTCTGGGATTCAGCTGCAGGGAGATTTGCTGTCCCTAGTGGGTTGCTTAGCTGGGTGACAGGAATGGGTGCATATTTCCTGTGGTATCTGAAGCTATTTCAATTCCACCCATACTGATATCACTTGGCTAGAAAAAAAATCCATCTCCTTTTTTTTTTTTAATTTATTGACGGATCATTTTGTGAATAAAGGCAAGGTTACTGCTGTGCTCATGACACAGAGTCAGAACTCAGAGGTTTTCTGGGTTTATGATCTTCAGTTTGCTCTGGCCACAGGTCTGTGCCTCAGTTTCCCTATTTGTAAAACAGCAGAATTATGCACATCTGTTTCATTAGGGGGCTCTGAAGATGGGTTCCTCATCCTTTATTGGAAGGTATTCTGATGCATTAGATAGAGCATGTTTCAGTAGATAAGCCATTCTAATACATAGAAATTAATAAATATCCCTAATCAAGTAAATGTTGACAGCTATGACATTGCCACTGTGCTCATCCTGCAAAGTTCAGAAAATCATAGAATGGTTTAGGTCAAAAGGCACTTTAAAGTTCATCTAGTTCCAACCCCCTGCATAGGCAGGGACACCTTCCACTAGACCAGGTTGCTCAAAGCCCTGTCCAACCTGGCCTTAAACACTTCCAGGGATATTCCCTCTTCTTAACCCAGTGCTCTCACCTGGTTTACATTACATTTGTTATGTAAAAGAAACTCCACCTGCTCATTCCAGGTGACTTGCAAAGATCCTTTCCAATGTAAGTTTTTAGAGAAATAAGATGTTCAAGAGGATTCCTTCTTCTGCAGACCACTTGATCATGAGGAAAGATGTTAGGACAAAAATTTGTGTTCACACTGGAGTGAAGACTATTTGAAGAAGTTAGACTTTTAATCTAACATCTAAATAGCTGACCTTACTATTGAAAAAAGTCTTCATGATAGCTGCAGCTTCTGGAATCTCTGGCACATGGGACATCAAAGGATATGTTTATGGCCACTGCATGTTTTGAAAAGGCATTTAAAGCTCTGACCTTCAAGCAAAGTTGGCTGAGCTAGACATGCTTTCATTGTTAGTTCTGGGGAACTCAGGTGTATTTTCCTGGTTCTTTGGTAAGAATCGCAGTGTTGCACAAGGCAGTTGAGGGATTACATCCAGGCATTTGGCACAATGTAGCAACATGACTGTAAACCTGAAAAACAGCCAGAGAGAATAAAAAGGGGAAGGAGTTCCCCCCAACCACCCCTAACAACCCAAAACAATATGGAAGATAGTTATGAAGAAACTGGCATTCTTGGAATCACAGAGCTCTGGATTTTGCTCCTGGAACAGCTGAAGTTGCTTTTCCTACATATTCTCCTCCCCACCCCACATTTGATCTGACCCATCTATGTGTTTCATAGTCCTAAAAAAGAAACAGAAAAATTCTGGGAAGGCAGAAAACAGCAATTTGCAACAATTTCCAGGCTTCATGCATTGACTGTTTAGTCTCAACATCTGCAGGGATGTTCAGCACAGACTCTTAATCCACTTTGCAAATCAGCCACCTGAAAGGTGATTACTGTTAATTTATCACCATGGGATTCCAAGTGTAATGAGAATTGGTACAGCACAAAAATAAAAAAAAAGAAACAGCTTAATGGAATTAGAATAACTGAAATCTTACCTTTGATTTTAATAATTCACAAACAAGAGCTGAGACATCTGTTTCCAAAGTTTAATGCACTCACATGCCTTTTTCTTTTTTTTTTTTTTTTCTTTGAAATGGTACAAAACCAGCACAGGCAAAGCCATAGCACCCTCATAAAACTGCATCATATGTGTTTCCTTCTTTGGGAGAATGCTCATTACAATGTTAAGACATGAATTTCACTATATGGAGGTGAGGGCATAGTCAACTAAAATTATTTTTAACTCCTTTAAAGCAGCTCAGTCACTGGCATTTGGATGAGCTTTAATTAACAGTTTTTTCTCTTTTTCTGCAGTTCACTGAAAGGAAGGGTTGATGGTAGGTGAAGCTGGAGGTGATCACTGTCAGTCCTCCGAGGTCCTATGTGCAACCTTAATTTCCAAAAAGATAAAAATACTCAAGACCACTCCACTGCATCTTGCACAAAAAAATAATTTCAAAAAAGGAGATATATTTAAAAAAAATAAGGTATAGAATTAAGACTTCAACAGCTCTTTCCTAGGCTTGCAGTGTCAGTAAAGTAATATAGGTCCAGCTGTCTTCAAGTTTGAGATGTACTCCAAAATTGCTTACTGGGCCACCCTTCTATGTACAGTGGTGAAGGCAGGAACTATGGGGTGGTAATAGAAGTGGATGGGAGTGTCTGTTTTTTAGAGATATCTGTTTCTGTCCACTTCATTAGGTGTTAGAAAAAGAACTTAGGGTGTAGTTTTATGGCTGCTTTAAGTCATCCCTGGAGAGAGCAGACACACAAATGAATTGTCCTGTCTGTTACACTGCTCCTACTGACAGCCTTGTGCTGGAGCAAGCTTTGCTGCAGGCAGTTCATGACATGGTTTCCTTAGATAAGAACCTGAAGAAAGTATATTTCTCCTGATCAGATTTCAGATATGATTCCTGAGCACTAGTGCCAGCACAGGAAGTGAGTGTGAGCTGGAACACCCCTACTGGAGTCAACCAAAACTTCCAGAGAGATTAAAGTAATAGCAGAACCAAGGTAGCTTTGCTCTACACTATCAACTCTTAGGTGGCTCATGTGAGATGAATCCCATTTGCATACTTAGTCTATGCTGGGCAGTGAAGCGCTGCCTTAGAGAACCCCAGATGAGCTCACCAAGCATTGAGAAGCACTATACAGTGCAATAAACGTCTTGGTTCAGCCCAGGAAAGAATGCATCTAAAGTAACACTTTTTTGAAGCTAAGGTGTGCTCAAGGCTGTGTTTTATGGCTCACTGTAAGTGTGGTTGTATTATTATTTTTCCTGACTGTCCTTGTGCTGGAAGGTGAAAAAAGGCTGGAGTACTTTCCCTGGCTCAGATCCCACTTGCCATGGTCCAGCCATCCATACCTAAGTCCTCTTGCCCCCTGAAAGGGAGAGATTGCAATCAAGTGACGTATTAGAATGTTATGAGCTGGCTTTTGGATAACAAGATTTCTTTGGGACGATGTTAGATGCCTTGGGATAAAAACCTAAAAGCAATCAGTGGCTATTCTAACAACTTGCAAATGCAAAAAAAAAAATTAATTACTTTTTTAATAAGCTCTAAGCCTAAATGACTGGACATCAAGCCAGAGTCACTCAACTAGCTACAAGGTTTCCAGATCCTTCCAGCAGAATCAGCAGTGAAGTTTCACATTAGAACTATATAAAAGTTCTGGTTATACCATGCCACTGAGTGGTCTGTTTCTTTAAGATTTAGTAGGAAATTTTAAAAGGAAATTAGAAATTGATAACTACCAGGGACTTTTAGGAGGAAGAAAAATGAAAGCTGTGTTTGCACAGATTTGTGCAGTTGAAAATAGCTGAGTTTCACATGCCTCTGGCTCTTACATCGGATTCCAGCTATTGCAGTTTACCACTTTGTCTTTTGGATTAAGAATAGATCTAGGAACTTTTCCACTGACTACACAAAAAGAAAATATAAATCCTTCTTGTGACACAGTCCCATTCTTTACCCTTTTTTAACTTCTTCCAGTGATATACCATTGCTTTGGTGTACCAGTCAAGAAAGCAGAGTCTTCTGCTTTCTTGGTAAAGCAGAACTTGGATTGTGTATGACACATGAGGAAAAGAGGGCAAAAAAACCCAAAAGGTGTGAAATTGCCTTCCACTCCTAACCTGGAGGGACTGTTCACAGAGTGAAAAAACCCACATGCACAATGTTCATTCATCTTCCGTGTTTACTGTATGAAGACTGTCATCAGGAGTGCCAGTCTAAGCCAGCTGAGTGATGTGCCATTTATCTGCTTGGAATTGAGTCTAAGTAGTCATTTTATGTAGTCTAGGTCATCAAATAAACATCTGGTGAAAAAAAAGTTCAACCTCTATATCCTGGGTCAAATTTAAACCAGGAACCTGAAGTGAAGCACTTGCTCTCTCATTATGAATTTCCTTGAAGTCAAACAAGACCATTAAAAATACCTTTGGTGCTCTCCCTGCTTTTATAACTATAGTCTGTTCTTATTCTGGGTGAATTTAGGCACATTCTGGGCATGTTATATGAATCTATCAGTCAGACCTGTCATACTGCATCGTCTTTTGGATCAAGGTTTGAAGTGTGAGTTTGTTCATTGACTACACAAAAGGAAATGTTGATGCTTCTTATAATAAAATCCTTTCTTCCCCTTTCTTAACTTCCTGACATAAAAGACTTGTGAATGATGTCTTTTGCTTAGTCTTGTCTTTGAATCAAGCTACTTCAACTGGCTGTGCTGGAGCCATTTCAGATGATGCCCTATCTGTTTCTTCTCTGGCAATGAAGGCTCGGAGTCTAAAATTTAAGAGTTTTTGAACTCAGTCTGTCTATCCTCTTTCCCTTTTCTCTTCTCATTGAAGTGAATAAGAAATGAAACAGTTTGTGAGGACAATAATCTTTATAGCATTTCTGTACCATCAGACAGAACTGCTGATCATTGTAGATGAAGTAGTACATAGACCAGTCTACAGGTAACTCTTGCTAAGTGGTTTGAAAAACAATTGCATTACAGTCTGGCAACTTACTTTTTCATTCTTGGAACTTTATATTTGTTCTTCCAAACATCAAAGCAACGAAGGGGATGATAACTTACAACAGATTGGGTTTTGTTTTTTTTTTTTCTCCCCCAAAAACTTCACAGATATTGAAATTATTAATTAAATTGCTTAAAATTGTTATAAAAAAAACCCTTGCCTTGCTACCAGATGAGATGAATTTTGAAACAGCAAAACCAAAGAAAGACTTGTCATAAACGTGTCATTTTTCTGTTTCAAGAAATGAGTTTTGGAAAAATTATTCTACTTTTACTAGCTCTCACCTCCCTCTTAAGCAATGGATAAATGTCAGTCACTGGTAGAATTTCAATAGCCTCATTGCTGTATACTTTGGTATGACAGCATAATTGAAGGCAGGGATGACACACAGAATTTTTTCCTTTTTTTAACACATTTTTAATACACTTTAATTTCTTAAAGCTAATGGGGCTCATCTAAAAACAGGAGTGCAAGACTGGTCATTCCTGAGCTGGAAACAAAGGTTTGCCTCACTGAGCCCCAGCTGGTTGTCTCTGACCATGGCTAGGGGTGAATATCTTAGGGACTGCACAGCAATGGGGTTAGCATACAGTGAGCACAATATGCTGTACCAGCCTCCAATGAAATTTGGCTCTTGTCTTAAACAGGTTTGTAACTTTATGTTTAACAGCTCACCATGAATTTATCATCCAGGAACTTCTTCAGTCAAGCCTGTAGGCTTCTAGAATCCAACATACCCTGCTGCAAGTCTAAAATATTCACTGCTTAATTATATTCTGTGTGAAGAATCCCTTCTGGTAGTAAAGTTGTGGTGGTAAATTATGCTATAGTTTTTGGGAGCACTTCTGTGTATACACAGAGAAATATACTTTTCCAATGACCATCTCTTGATTTTTAGAGAATTGTCACTTCTTCAACATGGATGGATCCATGACAGCCTTGTCCCCTCCTCTCTCCCTTCCAGTTTCAATACACAGTGAAAAAGGAGGTAGGTAGATATATGCTGTGTATGCCTGCCTTGACTATACTGCTTCATGCATGAATTTCTACTTGAACCTGCTTTTTGCCAAGAAACATGGATTCACACATATCTCTTTCACAAATAACAGAAAGACTTAATTTCTGTCATGTGTCTGTCACCAAAACAATATCATACAGTAAGAGTTTTTCTTTTTAGTTTAAAAGGTTTTGAAAAGTCTGTATATCCCAAACCTTTGAAGGGATTTGGAGTTGACATTCTCAGATTCAGTGGACCCTAAAACCAGTCTCCTCATAATTCATCTTGCAGATGGAGATGCCTACATTTCCTGCACAGCAATGGTTAATTCTGCTTAATTTCAGAAAACGTGGGAAAAGTTAAGTGCCTTAGGTAGGTACCCACTTAGTGGTGAAACATTTGAGAAAACTCATTGGAAAACCTGAGAGAAATGGTTGGTATGAAACAGACTCTATGCAGACTCTATGCCTTGGTTTTGAGGAATTCAGAGAAATAGGTATCCAAGACAAGAAACTTTCTTTTGGGCATGAGTCTCTAAATCAATCTTTCGGGCATGGATATTGAGAGCAGCGTTTCCTCACCTGCCAGGAAAGGAGCTGCCAACACTCATCTTTTACATAATGGGCCTGTGGTTACAACACTGTCCTGGGAAGCTTAAAACTGGAGTTGCAGGGCAGTTATAGCCTGAGAAAGCTTTAAACCTGCGCTTCCCATACCCCTGCAGCATGCTTTAACCAGATATATCTAACCTATGCAGGGTGGAGAGAAGGAACCTCTACACTTTCTGTCAAAGACAGGCTATGGGCAACCACTTACAGAGCCACAAGGAAAGTAGATTCTAAGAACTGCATATTGTGGTTTATTGGGCAGGAGTCTTAGACAGGAAAGGGTAATAATGGATTTGGGGTTTTGCTTTTCCAAATTTCTTGATACAGTCAGTATTCAGCAACTGTTTGCTAAATGACTAAAATAATCTGATCAGTTCTTTACTATGCTGGGCCTTTCCTGAAGAGAACCATGTTGTGATTGCTGAGCTAGCTGTTACCTCATGACTAAATACTTGCTACAGGATAATCTTGGAGTTTATATTTAGCCAAGTAATATAACATGCATCAGAGTGGTTCAGGAAAGGTTCAGATCTACAGTAAATCTATCTTCAGTATTGCTGGTATTTGAATAAAGCCATTGAAGTCACATGATGCAAATGGGTGGGTAGTTTTCAGACTACAATTATGGCATGCCCTCTTTGGTATCTATAGCGTCTATAGCATAAGTGGGCACATGACACTGATGCCTCTGCCTATGATCTAGTCAGTGGAGATTTAGTCAATACAACCCATGGAGTGCAGAAAGCCATTCAGCTTATCCTTAGGTAGATATTCATCTCAGGCCAGAGCCACTGTCCAGTCTTTCCTAACTGCACACCGACTAGATCTATGTGTGAATATCCTGACAAAATACCCACCTAATAAAAAGCTTCTTCTTATTGATTGCCCAGATTATGAAAAGACTGAAATGGTTTGCTGCATAGAAGGTGGAGCATTTGTTAAGATTTCCTGCATTAGCTCAGAGGCAGAAATGCATTTTCTAACAGACTTACGGTGATGTGTCACCACTGAAAAAGCCAAATACATAGAAAACTGAAGCAATCAGGTTAGCATTCCCTTTGTCAGTAGAATTGCCTCTTCTCCTGCAGAATGAAGAAGGCTTATGACCTCCTTATAGCATCAAAATAAATATAAAATGGCACATAGGCATTGTCAGTAGATGTTTCATGCAGGTATTAATCCCCACCCTTTGCACTGGAGAAGCTAAATTTGAACAGAAACAGTTAAATATCTGTCAGTCCACACACAAATGCACATGCATATTGGATTGCTTGTATCTTACTTTTTCAATGCAGAACACTGAATCCCATTTTGAATAATTTGAGTAAATAAAGCATTGATTAATGATTAACTAGAGGAGCTGTATCCATTCTTAAGACATGGAAACTTTGGAAGAAGAATTGGCAATTAGGGAATTAATCTTTTTCACAAGAAAACATATGTGACAAAAGAAGAAGGGGAAGAAGGTCTATCTATCTGCACAGGTGGCAAAGTCTAGCATTTCTTGGCATTGGAGTGCTTCACTTCAGTGGCTTTTCTAATTTTCTTTTAATGTTTATGTTCAAGCATGGATAGGCACTTATGTGTGTGCATGTGGAATAGAACAGAATAGGCATAAATCAGCTTCTTTTCCTTTGCAGGTCATAAAAAACTCTGTAAACACACAGTACTGGTGTAAATGCTCACAATTTACATTCCAGAAATATTGCAGGACATTTCCAACAATAATCTTCCACAGATATTCAGAGTGAAAACTCTAAACTGTAGCTGTGGAAAATGTCATGTGCTCATTTGCAAAGATGTTAATAATTTTTTGTGGTTTGTGTGTAAGGAAAAGTTTATGATATGTAGACATAAAAACAATATCACTCACAGTTCCCCCCTTCCTGAAATAAACTTACATGGCAATGGGTGGTAAAGCTGTACATTTCCAGTTTAGTGCCTCCTGACATATTGCTCATGAAGGCACAATTGAAAACAAAACCAACCCAAAACCAAAAGGAAAAGTCCCTCACTGTGAGCTCTTACTATTCATTTGGTAAAAAATCTAAAGTCTATATGAACAAAGAAATTATGACAAAGTAGGACAGTTCTGGCAGAGACTGAACAAAATCAGAAGCCTTAAAATGTTGAACATGGAAGTAATTTTTTTCATTACAAATGGATGAAGTGATCATCACAAGAGCCTTTTTAAAATGAAGTATGGGCTTTGTAATGAATTCATTGACCCAACATCTATGAATACCTTTAGAATGAACAGCAATGTAGTAACATTTCAAGCTAACTTCTGTTTTGGTATCACTTAGCACCATATTCACAACTGTGCTTCCACGAGGTCTACCATAACTGAACACAAGTGCAATAATGGAACAGAATAGAATAGAAAGACCATGTTTACATATTTATCTACCGTTTTTCATATGACCTTTTACATGTAGTTGCCATTTTTTAAAGGATTTTTTTCTGAAATGTATTGGAAAATTATATTTACCTTCTGTTTAACTAAGCTGTAACTAGATAACTTAAGATCAATCTAAAAAGAATATTTCAAACTGATACAGTATTATACAGATTGTTACAAGATTCATGTTGTGACAAATAGATTTTTTTAAAATGCTTTTTGTTTTTTAATAAAGATAAATTTGGCATTAGCTGTTGTTATTATATTTACTATTATTATTATTGACAGCATAATATTTTTAATGATATCAGATAGTTGTGTCATTAATTAATCTGATGACAAAAATCTGAAGTTGCATACTTAAATCAACTATAATTTCAAAGAATCACAGAATAGTTGAGGTTGAAGGGGACCTCTGCAGGTCATCTTGTCCAGCCCCTCAGCTCAAGCAGGGCTGCCTAGAGGCAGTTGTTCATGACAGGGTCTAGACAGTTTTTTAATACCTCTAAGAAAGGATGCTCTACCTGGGCAAATTTGCTCTGCTTTGATGAAATTTTGCTACTATAAGCAAACTGTTTAACAGGATGGGGTAAAAAGTAACTAAAATAGCAGTAGCAGAAAAACTTGTGGAAAAAGTGTAAAAATAAAATAAAATAAGAACCCCTTTAACTAATACATCTACTCTTTTATGGAGAAGGAATGTTTCAATCTATATCAAATAAAGAAATTTTTCATTAGGGCAGGATGTGTTTTCTCTGAGCAGGTTTGTCAGTATAGTTACACCACTGTAATTCTGCTAAAGGCAGACAGCCTCAAATGGAAGTAGGTAGGCAGCTGCTTAGGAATTTCAGAACACAAGAGCACCTTCCATAGAAAGAAACTTCTGGACAGTAGACTGGGTCTCCTTATTCTCCTTGTTCTGAACTGAACAGAGCAAAGATGCTTCAGTATAGGCACAGCCAATATATGGAATTTGAATCTTGAAGTCACGAAAGTCAAGATAGTGAAGGTTAGCAACAAATGATCTCGAAAAAAAATTCTTTTGCCTTCATTCTGAAATAAGTTTCTATATGAGGATTCCCACCACCAAAGCAGCTTTAAGCCACCTTTTAAATTATTTTGGCATCAGTTTATGTGCAAAGTATTTCTAAGAGGCAGGGAACCCAATTCTGCTCAGTCTGAGGAGGGGCAAGAAACTATTGAAATAAGCACAATGGGATGAGCATTTCTGGTGGGATTTATGTGTGTAATGCTCCATCCCTAGAAGAGTTGAAGGCCATGTTTGACGGGGTTTTTAGCAACTTGGTCTAGTGGAAGGTGCTAGAAGGAAGGAAGGAAAGAAGGAAGGAATGGGGTTAGAACTAGATAACCTTTGAGGTCCCTTCCAACCCAAGCTCTTCTATGATTCTGTGATTCTATGATAAGAGCGTTCTTGCAAATAGTTGCCATGTAGTACAAGATACACAAGTTGAGCTTAGGTTGCCTCTACAGAAGTACCTTGATTCTGTGTCACACCTGATAGCTTCATTTCTTGGACATTTTCAGACATTTTGACAGTAATAAACATCCGAGCATCAGAAAAGGCATGAAACCTTTTGTAGAGCCTAGTGGGTTACTTAGCTAGCTAAATGTAGGTATCTAAACACCTTTCCAGCTTTTTCCTTTGGTTGTATTGACTGGGTCATGAGTCAGTGGCCAAAATGTACATGTCTGATGCCATTTGAGAAGTTCTTGGCTATCCTGCCTGGACTCCAGCTGTAACTCCTGTGTCACATCTGCCAGCATATTTCCTGGAAGGCATAGACAGCCACAAATGCCACTATATCATCATAGCTTAAGTCAAAACCAGGACATAGCTTAAGTAAAAACAGGACACACATACATTTAGATAACAGAAGCAACATATGAGATTCAGACTCCTGAATGTGAACCCAGTCCATGTTATCTAAGAAGGATATTCTCCTATTTTCTTTCATGCGGGCTTAGCACAATTAAATATCTGAGATGTCATAAGACTGTTTTACTTGTGGTGAAGTTAATGATAATACATACAAAACTCATAAATTAAGCTACATTGACATGAGTTCATGGACTACTATAACTTGTTTGAGAATTGTGACATATTTCCAGCCATAACTGATGTTAAATCCCGGTTTGGTTTTTTTGTTTTGTTTTGTGGGGTTTTTTTTGTTTGTTTTTTTGGGGTTTTTTTGTTTTTTTTTTTTAATAATTATACAGTATGATATTATGTCAAGTTTTCAAACTTTTCTCAAAACTTATGAGAGTGAAAAAAAAACAGTTCTATATTTCCTGAAAGAGACAGGGTTGCTTGATCTTTCTGTAAAGATCTCAGTTTCCTCAAAAACCTGAGTGTTAAGAAAACCAGTCATGAAGCATGGGTTGCATGCAACTAGATGCTTGTGAATGAAATATGATGAATTCTAGTGCTTTTCAGAGCTTCCTACTAAATGTTAAACCTCAAATGTATCCCTTTCCAGATAAAAGCTCCGAGAGCCTATACCCTCAGCCTCTCTTTTATTTGTAAAATGAAACTTCTGATTTTTCCCTGGCTCTTTTTTTTTCTGCATTAAGAAAGGAGGAATGTACCTTTTTCCCTAACAGCTCTAGAACTTTGAGATTTCACAAGAAACTATTACTTAATGCAATAAATTTTAGTTTTTCCTTCAGGTGTTAGATTATTCAGAATTTTCTGAGGAAGATGTACATCACTGCTAAAATATGAAAGGTCAGATCTTTACCTGATCTTTCAGCATTACACAACCAAGCTTTTGAATGCTGATTTACCTGTTCTACAAGGCCCTTAAATACCATTTTTTTGCAGACACAGTTGGAAATCAATAAACACATATATTGAAAAAGCAGAAACAAATCACACTGTCATGAACAACTTCTCTTTAAGAGAAAATTGCAGTTAAGGTATACAGCTAAGTGTTAGGAAGGAAGGAGAAGAAACAGAAGGAATGGAGTTATTCACAGTGCCTGGAATAAAGTTACTTTCAGGATTCAAAGCAAGATGCTTCTCCAAACTCCTCTAGTGATGACTGAAAGCAGAACTCTAATGTAAGAGGTTTGAATTAACTCTGGAAGGGCTTCTTTCTCTTCATTGGTTATACAAGGAGTAAAAGAGAACAGTATTTTGATTTTGGCACCTCAGGGTCATCTAACTTACAGACTTCAGACATTTTTTGATTTAGATGTCTAGGGAGAATCAGCTCACATGCATTTACACTACATAGTGTAAATCTCTATATTCATCGTCTGTGTGGTGCTTAGTTGCTGACTGGGGTTAAACCATGACAATCCTCTAGACATCCTTTATGACCAGTGGACTGAAAAAGCCATTTCTGGGGAATGATTTAGCCAGTTTGACAACCTCATATTTAGCTGAGATAAACTGTGAAATCAATTCCTCCATGTTGGGCTGTTGACCCTAAAAATACCCTTTATGGTTAAATATGAAATTGTAGCCCCAGAAATACTACAGAGTCTTGCCTATTCTCAAAAAATCTTTCAGGTTTTATTGAGGTTAACCTAGGAAAAATTATGAATTAGAAAATGGAGGGAGGTGGAAAGGACGTAAGGAGATTTTAGATCCCAAAATTGTATTGCTTTTCCAAGAAATTGTTTTCTCCACCCAGGTTATATCAATTTTTAGCTACAGCCTCAGGCTGCTTATCTTGGATGCTGAATGGTTTTGTTATAACTACTGTCCCTTGTCCAGTTTTTCAGCTGATACACAGTACTGTCTACTTATGAATAAATTCAGTCAGTATAAATCTGGAATAGTTCTCTATAATTTTTCTCTGTTTCAAATTCATATTAGCATTTTCATACAGGTGTTTTTTTCTCACAACCTTAGAACAAAACTGTAGGATGGACATAACAGCTGGCAACATGGTTGGAATACACTATGTAGGAGACCCAAGTCATCATAGTCAATCTGGTTCCTGAGGAAAGAAGTCTCAGCTGACCATTGCCAGCTTCTGTCTGTTGGAATTGTGCAAAAAGCTATCACTGTTTGTGGCCTTGAAAAGGAACTTAGTGACTTCAGTAAACTGATATTTTGTCCTGGAAAGTAAGCCACCATTCAATCTCTTGAAATTAAGAAAACCACGGTTTCCTACCTCCAAGCAATGGAAAAAAACCCAGCTGTTTTGGCATTGCTTCTGTAATATTGGCAAGGCTGTTCTGTAGGCTGTTTGCACCTACCATCAATAAAAGGCTAAGTGAAACTGCAAGCCATCTGTCTCTGGTGTGACTCTGAATCCTGTAGAACATCTCTTCAGTGATGGTAACCATTACTCATCCCTTTAATCTTTGGGGGAGATGGTCCATCTGGTTGCAAGGTGCAAGTTATCTCCAGTCATACTTGTAGATTGCACAGAGCAGAAGCTGTGAAACTGTAAAATTTTCCTGTCACAGATATTTTAAAATCTGAGAGGGAGGAGACAATTGAGAAAATTTCTCCTTAACCCCTTTCCTTGAATTCCTGAAACATGTGCCACTGTGTCCTGTTCCCAAATGACACCTGCATTCAATAAATCAGAAAGTTCTCAATACAAGTTTGTTCATCATTTCCTGTTACAACTGTCTTATGGAAAACTGTCAGAATTAAAGCAACTGTTTAGACCCTTATGGAAGAATGGGAAACTAACTCAGTAACAGTAGGCTTCTGTGTTTATTTAAACTATAGTTATCTCTAATGAGTGAAAAGGCTACAAAGAACTGTGCAATATGGGCCCCCACATTTCAACAACAGTGTGTTTTCCAGGACTGTCTAGGCTGTCAATGTTTTCACGCAAGCATGCAGGGATGCCATGATGAGAATTTGACTTCAGAGAAACCAGGACGTTGTCTTGCTTTTTTAACAGCTATGCAAAGGAGATCACGAGGCTACAGAGTAGATACTGCTTAGGATTTTGGTTTGTTGTTGCTGTTACTGCTTTTCCTTTTTTTTTTTGTTAATTTTTATTTTAATTATTTTTTAAATTTTATTTTTCAATGAGATTTATGCAATCATGTCAAATTTTCCAAAGACCAAGCATCTGAGAGATTTCTTCTTTGAAGACCTGGCACCAGTTGGTGGTAGAAACTTGGATCTTTTCTTCCCACTCTGTGCCACAAACCTGCGATGCCAAATCTGGCATTTGTATCCATGACAAGTGTGCTGCCTTGCCAGCTTGTTTCACTGAAATTGGCTCCTGCTGGGAGGATCTGCTCACAAACTTGTTTTGCTGGCACCTGACCATTTTTTGGGTACTATCTTTAACACAGCACATCTGTTTTAGGCACACATACTCTTTAGCTGCCTCAAAGCACCATGTGATGGACTGTCTTATTTTATGGAAGTTATCCAGCCTCGACACACTCTTGGGTACACAGCTCAGCAATTCCACAGTCTTGGTTACACTTGACAACCCAGGCTGACATTAGCAATCTTGTCTCACTTCCCCCCTTTCATGAGGAGTAATCACAGTTGCCTTCCTCATCCGTATGGCTAAAACACAAGGCTAAGTCATATGGTTGTCGAGTTTGAGACATATTGGGTCTGTTTGACAACTCCTTTTTTCAAAGCTCTCTAAATAGTGCAGAAAATTCCACTGCAATTAATTTTGAAAATGCTAAGTGTTTATTAACTGTGAAAGCTCTGAAAGGAAAGCAAAATTAAATGATTGCTAGAATACTCTTTTTCAAGCTACTATAATTCATTTAAAAATAGAAACAAGATCAGTGGCTGTAGAAAGGCTGGGAGATCCTTTAATTTCACCCTTGATTGTATCTGCTTTATATTATGAGAATTTGGAAAGCTTGACCAATTTATAATAATTATTCTTTGGCAAGGGGTCTTGATGGCAAGGATTATTGATGTTAAAATTATTACTGCTTCTTCAGCAAGACTTGGATTATTCAACTCTAGAGGAAAGAACAATAAAAGGTATTTCAATCCCTATACCTATCCTCCATCCAGATCACAGCTCCATTTACATCTTGCCATACACTTATATACTATTTCGATACGTATTAATTATGTAAAGTCTGAAAGCGAAGAAAAACGGAAGATTGTCAGGAATCTATTAATTTAAATGGAGCATTTCTGAAAAAAAAAAACCAAAGGAATTCAGTGTTCGAAAATTCCATGCTGTTGTTTTTAAAAGGAGAGGCATTAAAGGTGGTATAATGTATTTTCTAGATATATGAATATAAAGTTATGTGTTTATGCACATACACATGCTGTTATCTGTGCCCACACTTCTTTTACTGCATATCTACATAATTGTATATCAGGTCATATATGCTTATGGGTATAAATATGAGGTGTTTAGATGATGATACAACAGAATAAATAAAAGGCTGTATCACTGCTCATGCAGTATCACCACTTCTTTTTACCCTGCCATATAAACCTTTCCTCTTCTCTGCCGCCATGGATTTATTCCAGCTCTCCAAATTATTGTATTGCTTCTTACTATTTATTACTTATTAAAAAATAATCAAGCCATATAAAAAAGTCTTCTCCCTTCTGTATGTGGATTTATACCTCTGTGCAAGCCCCTGAAAAGCAAAATTGAGTCCTGAAACAGTCCTAAACATGCCAAAATCTTTACAATCAATTATCCTTAGCCCTGCAGGGCAAGAAAGGAGAGGGTCACACTTTTTTTTTTCCCAGAGATCCTTTGCACTTGTTTGCAATCTATCAAGGATCCAGCATATTAAATATAAAAGTTGGGCAATTTTCATGTTACAAAAAGCTGTCTTTGCCCCGTACGTGAGAATTCAGTTTTGCTTTTTCTGTGCTCTCCGCTCAGTAAATAAAAGTAATCATGACACGTGTTTCCAGTGCAATCACATCAAAGGAAATGCATTACAAAAATTAACCCTGAAATATTTTTTTGATTTCTTTGTCACATATTCCTAACATCTTGATGTTAAGACTTATGTGAAGGAAAATGAAGTATTGCATTATATTTTTTGAGAAATGGGTTGTGGAATATCCGCTGGAGGTTTTTGAGAGTAGGGTAGGTAAGTAGTTGTCAAAAGGGCTTAGATATGGTTGACCTTGCATCTTGATCTCCTATTAAGGAGTAAAGCAGAAGTTCTCATGCGATCTCGCTCAGTTCCATCTCCCACAGAATCCATGTAGGTAAAATGATGGTGGGGATACAAACATTGCATTCAATTTCCACTGCAATATCTTGCTTTATCAGGGCTTTGTCTCTCCTGGTTTATCTAGTACAGTCTGACAAAAAACCTTGAAGAAAAATGTAATGATACTCTGGCTTTCAGTATGTATCAAGAAAGTGCTTGAATACAGTATGTGTCTCTAAGTGAACTGTGTGCAACAGACATTACTTATACTTACATATTTTTCCCTAAAGAAGATCAGATCTGCTACATTACATGTAAGAACAAACAGAAATACTCTAAAATTATTGTTTAGGTGAAGTCATATAATTTTATGGAAAACATACTGAAATCAGAAGTAGTTCAAATTTAGCTTGAAGAACTCTAAAGTGTTCATCTTATGCAAGACATTACTGACCTGGCTGTTTTCCAGTCACAGTTTATATTAACAGACTTGTATTCACCCCAGCCAACTTAAAGTATTTGCTCAAGATCTTTGTGGCAACAGAGGCTGCATCTATAGTCAATACAGAGAAAGAAATAAGTGTATTAATGGGTTGACTTAGATTTTAGGTAGGTTGATTGATTCTCCCGAGATACCTCTCTCTATCTTCCCTGGCTAGATAATAGTTTTACAGTATCTCAGGTACCTTAAGTCCTACAGGGTAAATCTGGGCTTTGATTCCTATAGAAGTAGTGAGATTCAGATCCACAGAGGACTGTCATAGTGACACTGTGAAAAATAATTCTACCTCTGTGTCCATCTACACTATAAGCAAAAAGGACCTTACAAAGATAGACCTTGCAAGGGCTGTCTCCAGCTGTGTGTCTGTCCAGATAGGACTGTATTATAGATGGAAAAGGGATATTGACAGCCTTATCTGAGGAAAAAAAAACCACTCAGCTTGCTTTTCCTTAATGTTCTTTATCACTGCATTCCCCACTTTTCATAGATAGATGGTGGACTCTCCCAGACCTCACATGAAATACCTTCGTGCACAAGCTGTGACACAGCATGGAAAGATCAAAGGCTGCTGTCTGACTGCTCATTTCTGCTACTGTTGAAAAAAATTTCCAGGTGCAGAAAATATCTTTAACCCTTTCTTCAGCCTGCTTGTTAAAGAGCAAAGATTTCTCTCATTCTTAAATTGCTTTAACACGGAGATTCAGTAGGTTGCATGTGAGAAAAGTTTAGGGAAAGGGTTTTTTTATTTTTTATTTTTTTAAAGAAAAATGCTAGTGGAAGCAGTAAGAAACAAGACAGCAAAAAGCGAATTTCAGGCCAACGAACATCAAGTCTGTCAAGTCCAAACAAGAATTATAGGTCTGCTTCCATACCTTATCTATTTCTTCGTGTGTCTATCTTATCTCTTTATTATCTGAGCATATTACTAGCCCTAAAATTCCCCAGTGCAGCATCACTACACTAGCACTAGAAAAAAGACATGAACGAGTTAGAGTTGGCCCTGAGGAGAGTCACAAACACAGTCTTAGGGCTGAAACACCTCTGCTATGAAGAAATACTGAGAGATTGTTCAGCCTTGAGAAGAGAAGGCTCTAGGAAGACCTTGTTGTGGCCTTCCAGCACTTAAAGGGGGCATATAAGAAATATTAAGAAGATTAAGGGAGACTTATAATTAGTGCCTGAAGTGGCAGGACAAGAAGCATCAATTTTGAGCAGAAAAGGCAGATTTAAAGTGGCCATAAGGAAGACATATCTTACAAAGGCTGGTGAGACACTGAAACAGGTTGCTCAGAAAAGCAATGCCCCATCATTGGAAGTGGTCAAAACCATGTTGGAGAAGGCTTTGAACACCCTGGTCTGGTGAGAAATATCCCCATCCATGGCAAAGGGGATGGAACTAGATGATCTTTAAAGGTCTCTTTCAACCCAAACCATTCTATGATTCTATGGTTCTGTGATACTTAATTCTAGAATAATTCAATTAAATAATCCAATACAAATAATTTGTAATACTAGAATTTACTGGAAATATTCATGACCAGGTTGGATGTGTCTCTGAGCAACCTGATCTGATTGAAGATGTCCCTCTTCATTGCAAGGGGATTGGACTAGACCTTTAAAGGTCCAAAATTATTCTATGATTCTATGAATTGCATAATCCAATCTGAATAGTCCGTAGTAGGAAAATTTCATTGTGAGGAGCCAGGACTTCAGAGAAATGTCATCAGGAAAGTCCACTTTGGCATGTTGGACTTCAGAAGAAGGAAGACTGAGGCTGTCTTAGAGGTAACGTGTTTCAGTGACAATGTAAGGCTGTGAAGTCCAGGATAGAGAATTAGTGTGATACAAGAAACCTAGATTTCCTTTCTATCTTTACAGGTATCTTCCTGTATGGCTCTGTAACAATTCATCCTTCCTCTTTCTACCTGCATTTCTGTTCCCACCATTTGCTTTGCATTGCTGTTGACATAATACCTACACCCTTTCAGGCAGTTCAAGTCCTCCACAGATTTTTCTTCTGCATAGAACAAGTTATTTTCTCATCAGAAGCATATAGATGCTGATATCCATGAGCATGGATTTATTGAAATGCATGAAGAGGGCTTTTAAAAGCCTTGTGTTGCTATCTTTTCTGCATACCATAGCGTTGGGTGCATATTTTAAAGAAGCATGTTGTGGGAGGAATGTGGTGGAACTGGAGAGAAGCAGTAGCACTGCAAAACATCTGTTGGCCAATTTCAGGCAAAATTTGACAGATGGGGTACAGATTGCAAGGATCTTACAGCCTTTGAGTTTCATGAAATAAAGTGGCCAGACAGAGGAAAGATATATCTATAAAGTAGGCTTGTTGTAGTCTCAGTCATTATCAACACCAGATAATCAATGGAAGAATGAGAAGCTCTGAAATTTGTGGTCATTCACAAACCAGAATTAGAGCTTGCAGTTTGTCAGACATGAGAAGAACCAGCTAAAGACATAAACCCATCAGTAACCTGGCCTCACTTGTCCTGTTGCATACAGAGTAACTGATTTTGCTACATTTGTCTCGTGCATCTTTGATTTATTCTTTTTCTTTCTTTCAGAATATTTCAGTAGAATTGTAGGTCGTCATTTGTCTTAAAAAGTAAATGGACCAAAAAGCTAACAGTTGAAATGGTCCAGAGAGATTAATATTGTCAGTTTAGAACTGTAAGAACAAAATAGGGGAATATTGAAAAAATGGTTAATTGATTTACCCAGTGTCACATAGGAAAGTAGCAGCGGAGATTCCTAAAATAAGTATTTTTCAGATCAAAACTAAGAGGAATGAGGTGAAACCATCTTTTCCTTCAAATACTAGAGCAACAGAAAGCAATAATGTTGGACTATAGGTTAGATCTTGAATCTGAAACACAAATATTTCCAAATTCAGGAAAGGAAGGATGAAATCAAATCCCTGATAATAAGGTTGGTATCTCAAAACAGAAACATAGGACTCTTTGCTCTACCCAGGGACCAGATCCTTACCCAGTTGTAACTGATGTATCTGTGTCTAAAGGACAGCAGTTACCATTTCTAGCTATTTAAATAGTTCTGCTGCTTTATCCTGTATTTGTGGATCTAGTTCTGCACTCACAAAATGACTGCATGAGTGAACTGGTAGGAATTTTTGCACTAAACCAGCACTTTTCTTTCTCTTTAACACTAATAACTCAGGCCCTGTGTCTCTGATTTTATAACCCAAAGGTATGGAAGCCCTACTTGCAAGATGCTCCGTCAGCTATGTTACAAAAATACTAATTGAAAGCCCTATTTTTCTCCTCTTTTGCATGTTCCCAATAATGTCTGGATAAGAACTGCTACAGGTGTCTTCCCATGTTTAAATTTTCCTCTTCTTAGATTGGTCAAAACCATATGATGAGATACTCTTCCACTGACCTATGGCATGAAGAAGTTGCCCTTCCTCAGAAGTGTCTTTTACCTCTGTATTCAACATCTTGGACTAGAGCAGATAGTAGCCTAAATATTTCTGTTTTCTTACTGAGATAGTTAATTTTCTAAGTAACACTTGCCATGAACAGAAATCCTTTGTGCATTCCACTGACTTTATTCAGATTAACCCAGTCTACCACTTGCCCCTGAATTCAATAATATGACATCTCCCGAGAATATATAGTAATTATAGAGTCTTTGATTTGACACTTTTGAGGAAAAAAATGTAAATAAAAATAGTTTCCCTTACTACCATAGGTGCCTTTGAAACATAAATTAGAATTTCTTGTCCTAATTTGCCATTGACAAGACTTAGAGGCAGAGTTAAGACAAAATTCTTGAGCCAGCAAACTTGCTTCTACAAGTACAAAGGAATTTAAAGAGTGGCCTCGGGAAGAAATGGATGTAGCTGTCAGTCGCATGAAAGAATTTAAAAACAGAATGCAATGCTTTGTCAAATGAGGGGATTCAAATGTAACGGCATGTCATTGACCCTAGTGCTCAGCAACACATATTTCAAATCCCTGAAGATTAATAGGAAAGATGGTTACAGCTCTCACAACAACTGCTGGAAAGTCTTCCTATCTCACATTTTAATTACATGTATTTATACAGTAAAAAAAGTCCTAAATGCAATATAGCCTGTAGTATGAAACAATTTTGAACATTTATGAGATTCAGGCAATTAAGAGTCTAAACTTTCAAATGTTTCCAGATGGCACACTGATTAACAATTGTGTGAATTTAATATTTGTTTAACTGCGCTGCTCTGTAAAATATTTCTTAATAGTATATGAATGCATTGCAATGAATCTAGGCACAACTTTTCTTCAAGCACAACTTGCTCATTGCCTGAAGAAGTGGAAATCTCATTAGCTGATTATATAGACCAAAAGCTGTAATGGATCAGTGGTAAGAGATGAAAAAGGTGAAAAATAAGCCAAGCTATTTCTTAACTAATGAATGTTTCTCCTTTCTTTTTAGATGCAGGTCCCACAGTTTTCATGCAAGGCACTTACAGATTCAGTCTCACAGTTATTGCATGTAAGCCTACTAGTGAGAACATTTCCTTGGAGCTAACAGTATTATAAATGTTGACATCAGTTGAATACAGTAAATTGAAAATGAGGATCTATACATGAAGATCTATCCATGGCAAGGGGTTTGGAACTAGGTGATCTTAAGGTCCTTTCCAACCCTAACTATTCTATGATTCTGAGATCTACAGTACAGTTTTTTTTTTTTTTGTTTGTTTGTTTTTTTTTTTAAGAAAGCACATGGCCTTTGGTGTTTTCAATGGTGTTAAACTACTTAAATTCCTTAAATGATCTCTCCACAGCTTCTTTTGACATTTCCAAACCTTCCTCATTTGTACTATTTCTTCTCTTGAAAACTTGAATCAATGCAATCCTCCAGTGCTCACCAAAATATTTATTTTTGTCAGCCTTCACAGTTTTTGCAGGATTATATGGTCTAGTTAGTTTATATATTTGAATTTGATAGTAGGTTCTGGAATAAGAGGAACAGCTTGAAAATGCAGTATTTGTAACTCTTCTGCTCTGAAACCTAACAATAGAAAACCTGGAACTATCTGTAGTATTTAAAAACCTGACTTCTACCACATTCCAAAGAAACTGTTCCATTATTTTGTGCAATATTTGTAGTATGTGCAAGTCACAGAAAACAAGATTTATCTCACCTGTTATCTGAGATATGTAAGCTAATCATCTGAGTCCAGAACTGGGTGATGCTGCAACTTCTTTTTATATTCAATAGAGAAAAAGACATGCCTCCAAAGCAGATTTTTTCCCAATTTTTAGACCATAGGAGGAGATGAATTATTCTCTGAAAATACTTCTTGCTCTCCACTGTTTGTAAAAGGAGCCTGGTCTGGCTACTTTAGATATAGGTACATAACTATTAGATGCTTAAAGTACATGGGATGAATCCCAACAATATTGGACATAGTTTACTCATTTACTCTGAATTTCAAAAGAAAGTGTATAAATCTCAAACCTAACTCCTTCTTTTGGTGTCAGGGTCAGCAGTGATTGGAAAAAAAAATGGAAACGCCAAATTTTGGCAGAAGTGATCCACCTCTCATGTCTGCCTTTCAACCTCACTGAAGCTATTTATTTATTTATGAAGTAGATTATGTAGTGTGTTGGGTGTGATTTTAAGGGCTGTGTTCCTATGTCAGAAACAAGAACAAACTCACAATTTGCTTCCACATGAGAAAAAATACATAATAGGAAAAAAGTGTAAGAAGCAGCCAAAGGAAAATAAACTATGAATGATGACCTAAAGAAAGAGTACTGTCTTTTCCTTTTGTTTAACAGTGGTTTAATGGAACAGGATGGACTGGACATTGTACTTGGCTTTGCAATTTACTTGAATCCTTGGATAAGATACTTGGCTATCCTGTTTTCTTTTCAACTGTCTCAACTGCTTGGGTTCCAAACACAATTGATGGAGACAAGAGATTTTCTCTTTTTCTTTCACCGCAGTCTTGCACAAGGTTGCAACTGGTAGAAATTCCTAACATACTTATGATGCCATTTGGCAGGCTCTGTTTCATGGCAGAATTGAACTCCTAAAGGCTAACTTACTTTCTCCCTGACTGGGACTGCATTATCTTAAGCGAAAGCTAAAACGAAAAAAGTTAGCTTCGCTGGTTATTGAATCATTATGTTGAAGTAGAATATGAGTGCGGAATTTTACCTGCTCTATTATTCTTCCACAAATTGGGCATCTACTTTTCCTTTTGTTTCTATTTTTCAAAATGTCAGTGGATACTGAGTTTGTTTCTCTTCTTGTTATGATAAGAATTAGATTTTTTTCTTTTTCAGCAACACTCATGAAGACAAAACTTTAAAGCCAGAGCTAACTTGTCCAGAGTAGTTAGTGAAGAAGGAAGGAGAGAATGAAAAAGATTCTCTTCTCACACTCAGAAGGAGACAAACTGGACAGAGTTACTTGACAGGGAAGAAAATGTTCCAAGTACAGCCTCCCATCATGGTGTCACAGAGTACTGTTACAACAGCTTGATTTTTACAATATCATATTAAGATAGTGCTACTGAAAGAAAGAAGGACTGAAATTACATTTATTGCTATACAGAGTACCACTAATTTCAGGGAAAAAAAACATTTACATAAAGTTATTTCCAGAAAGAAACAAACACTTTTTCAATGTAGCAATGTAATTAGCATAGACTTCCATATCTGAATTCTAATGAATTCTTTCCTACTTTTTAGTCTTTTATCACCACTGCCTTTTCCAGATTTTTCATGTGATATATTAGCCTTTTTGGATTTGATAGGCAATAAAAACAGACCAGTCAGCCTGTTAGTTCTATAACACTCTTGCATTTAAGGAATAATATAAATAGCATAAAGACAGAAGGAGAAATCAATGTGTCAATTCTTTATATAGAAAAAAGTCTACCTAGTAAAATGAAATTGCTTAGTTCCTAAAGGGCAGAGATGAACTTCTTTGGCAGCTTATGCAGAAATGCTATAAATATTTAAATGTAAATAATAAAATCTTTACATGCATAAATAAACATGAGATTGATATTACACACTACAGCAGCAAAATATGACAACTGCTGCTTCTTCAGGAAAATGGATATTTCCTGTGACTGAATTGAGAGTAAAGTCAAAGCTAATAAGATACCTCACATAGACTTTGATTCCACAATACTTTTAAGCAAAAATTTCCCTTAGTTGTTTTTTTTTTTTTTTTAAGAGGTGTGAAGACCTCTCTGGAGCAAGCATTTGGGATGAAAAAATGCACAGGTTTTGATTTCTTTAAACACAGAATTTGTTGTTGGCTTGGCATGGGGTAACTGTAGAAACTTTAAGAGCTACTGACACAAAAGTTATCAACTATTTTGTCCATTATTATGGTACTTATGAAGAGGTTAACTGGGCTGAAAGTTGGATTACTAGCCTTGGATGTGGACCTTGTATGAAGAATAAAGTGGTGATCCCCTGGTATTCTCTTTGCTTCTGAACTTAGCACTCCAGTCCAAGGAGCCTCCTCAACTTACATCTCATGCTGTGGCCAAGGTGATGGTCACACTCCCTTTCTGTGCCCCATGACCTGACCCAGGGCTGCTTTCTGCTTCAAGCCATCATGAATCACTTTATGGTCACTTAGTTGTCTGAGGTACACCTCAATAGAAAGTCATGCTCAAGCTCATTAGCACTATTTTACCGGGAGGTTCGGTTTTGAACTTTTGATTATGTGCACATGATTAATTAAAAGAAGTCAGTTAGTCAGTGGATCAGTTAGAGGTCAGTCCCATCTTGCAGGTAAGAGGAACAGCTTGTCTTGTAGACACATGCCTAAATTCTCTTTCCCTCCTGATAGGATGGCAGTGTCCAAACTCTTGTTGGGAGCAGTTCAAACACCCTGCACTGTGCCAAGGCATAATTTAGGAGAATCCTAGCCAGTGCAAGCCACAAGTGTATAGGAGGCAAGAGAACAATTACATATTCTAGATAAGTGGGGGATGGAGGTTGAGAACATACTCTGGCTTTGATTTGTTTGTTGGTATAGACACAGCATTTGTTCCCAGTAGAGAGTTATAAGGTCTTGAAGAACTCCATGTTTATGAAAAGACTCTAGAGACACTCTCTAAGACTACAGGAAATTCTATGATTAGCATCTTTTCCCACAGATGCATTTGTTTAAGTCATTTCCTTTCACTAACATAAACTTATTTTGTGGTATATAACTTTTTTAGGATCTTAATCCATATAGTCGTCTGTATAGTTTTGCCAACTGTATGCATGACTCTAAATACCCAGAATATAAAGGTACTTCAGGAATATTAAATAAGGAAGCTCAGGGTTGCCATTTAGCATTAAAAGTTACAACAGTAACAAAACAAAATAAAGGCCTTGAACAGATCTTGAAAGCACACCTCTGTCTTTGGTGTTATTTGAGTAGCAGAGTTCAAAAATGAGACCACCTGCCCAAGTGAGAGATGGAAAATGTTTAGGACTGGTGAGCACTCTGAAGATTTTCACAGTAGCTTGGCAAAGAGCTATTAGGCACAGGTGTTTAATTACGACACATCAAGGAAGTTTATGGCATCTTACACTCCTTAGACACACGCTCCAACCTGTGCAGTGGACTTATGTCAGCAAACAGGGTTGAAAAAGCAGTTACACTGCAACGCTTGCAGATTCCCAAAGTGCTCTGGGTCTTTTCTGACATAGTGGGAGCAAACAAGCTCATTGGAAAAAAGCCACAGGTACACACCACATGAGCACAGTCAGAATGCTAGATTAAGGAAATTCTATGAAGTTACATTGTTTGAAATTGGAGGGTGGTTCATGAGCAGTTGATCATGACACCATGCTGAGAGTTGCTGTCCAGAAGCCTAAGGAATGAGAGAATCAACTTAAAAAATCAAGAGAAAGCTGTCTGGAAAATATCCAGTGCAAACATTTTTTCTGTCTGAATATGCTGAGTTGTTGAGCATAAAATGTGTGGTGGAAACATTCTGATTTCTATTCATTCTAGTCTACTTAAAGCACGCAAGTAAAGAATGGAATGTCCTGGTAAACTCAAAATACTCCATTTCAACCTTTTTTGAGATACTCTGAATTTCTATTTTTATGAACTTGTAATTAAATAAAAGTTTGTTCTAATTTTAACTATAGCCCTTCAGGGTGACTTAGAAAACATTTTTTTCCATATGAGTCCATCTCATATTGAGATTGTTCCCTTTTATTTATTTATTTCTAAATCACATTAAAACAAAACTTAAAACCTAGTCCCTTTTAAGAGAATCTAGATATGACCACCCACCTGAATGGGTGAAAGATTTCTGGTAGGTAAAACAAATGTATTTGGTTAAGTATATTAATGTAGCATAGGAACCTGTTCACTTGTAGGTTCCAATTTCAGTTTAAAAATAAAAACTGTCATCTCCAGAGTCATACACAGAAAACAGATACTCAAAATGGATTTGATCCAGGGTTTCTTACATAGTTATTTATATCTTAGTTATAATACAGAACCTACTGGTTTGGTTCCTCCAACAAAAAGTAATAATAATAACACAAAAGAATTTATAACTGTGCTTTTTCCACCCTTTAAAGTTGGATTAATTTAGTTCCAGTGTTGTCTCCGAAAGAGTTTTATCTCATTTAGCTTTAGATGCTTAAACATGCTAACAATACAGATATTCATATCTGAGCTTGTGACCTCAGGTTCTGTTACAGTGGGTGTAGAGGAGTAGACACTTTCAGAGCAGACTTCATTGAAATGGAGGAGTAGGCACTTCTGAGGCAGAATTCATTGGACTGATATGAATTTATACTAAATATTTCAATTTCTCCTTAGCTGTCATAAAGAACAGATGGACAGCCAGGTCCAATATAAATTTTTTTCTGTACATTTCTGTAGTTAGACAAAACCAGATCTTGCCAGTGTTATATACCAAGATTCTCTAAGATCTCAAGGAACAACATTTTTTTTTTCTTTTCAGGTGGGTTCTGACAATCAGGTCTTTTATACAGCTGAGGTATTTGAACATAATCTTCTGTACTCCACAGGAAAAGAAATAGTAAAGACGTGCAATGTCTCCTCATTTCCTCAACCATCACTGAGGTTACGAAGCAGTGCTCTTATGTAATTCTTTCAGGTTTGTTCTTATAAGAACACATCTGCAGGCTTGGCCTTGAGACACCTACTTACCCCAATAACTAGCTAATGCTCAACCATTTTCTTTAGCATGAAGGGTGAAAACTGTGGGCTGGTGTACATTCCAGAAGTGTGAACCTCTTCTCATGAAACCTAGTTGCTCTTAGGCAGACACCATACTGTCTGACATATCACTATCAGGAATTTATTTTCCATTCAAACACATTTGGTTCCTCCTTTTTGTTTTGTAGAAAGGTTATTTATCAAACAGACATCTGACCTCTTTCCTCAAAGAGTTAATGGGATTAGCTGAGATCAAATAAGAGTGATGCCCCAGATTCTCCTGTTGGCTGGAATCACAAAACAGTCTTCTGTGTAACAGCAGAAAGTGTAATACTTTGAGCTTTAAAGACTTTCCAGAGTTCTGATAATAATTAAAGCTTTAAAAAACCCTGAGCTTAGTTCATAAAAACTTGGAATTTTGCAATATGAACAGTAGAATCATAGAATAGTTTAGATTGGAAAGCATCACTGAAGATCACATAGTCCAACCCCTTCTAATTGCTGTGGCCAGGGACATCTTCAAGTAGGTGAAGTTTCTCAAAGCTCCATCCAACCTGACCTTAACATTTCCAAAGATGTGGTATCTATCACTTTTCAGTGCAACCTGTTCCAGTGTTTTGCCACCCTTATAAAAAAAAAAACTTCCTTATGCTCAATCTAAATCTACACTTGATCTTAGCAATGTGTCTTTATTTGAGAATGGGATGTCATTTCAACACAACATATAGGATTTTTAGAACCTTCTTGAAAGCATGAATCATTAATCTCATCTCTGACTGAAACTGCTAGATCAGAATTCCAAAAATTTGGAAGCTGGCTTTCAGTTTAACTTGGTTTTTCAAAGTCCAAATCTCAAGTCTTGAAGGCAACTGTCATAGAACTCACAGCTGACTGTGATTTTAGCATAAAATCTGAATATGCTTTACTTACATTGCTGCTTTCCTGACACAGTCCAGAAATCTGTTGCAATTCCCACCAGAATTATGACTTTTTCTATGACTTCTATTTGCTGGTAGCAAATAAGGGGTTTCTAAATGCAAGTGAACACGTGTTTCTCAGCTCAAAGATCTTATAATTCAGTTACCATAAAGGCAACCCATTGGTTTCAACATTTTGACAAGGATTTTTCTTTCTATTAACTTTAAAGCTGTTTTATCTAGAGCACATATTCTTATGTCGCTTTGCTATAGCCTTTGAAAGCAGTTCCTTGATTTTGGCTGTTTTCCTGAAAAGTTACTACAGCAATTTTGGAAATCACTATGGAATTCATACTCAACAGAGTAAGACAGGCATCTTTAAAGAGAAGCTTATCCTAGTAACTCTCTGTAGAGGGAACCTTAACAACTGATTTAGACAAAATGCTAACTAACAAAAAACTAAAAATAAGCATAATGAATACCAGTAACAACATCTAAATTGAATCAGGTCAAATTTTACTGATACTTACTGTTATATATTGAAAAAAGTGTCTTGTGTTGAGAAGGAATACAATTTGGTCTTCAGGGCATTCCAGTGTTCAGTATCAATAACACAATTGTGCAACTGTTTAGACAGTGGCTTATGAGCACTCATTCAGTATTTAGTAATTTAAAAAAAGATGACAGTATTCCTTTTTTTATTTGAGAACCCTACTGTTAAACACCTCTCCAGCTAAAGTTTAATAACTACCTTGCTTTATCTTGTACCAATCTTGACAATAATTAACCTGAAACAACTGCAGTTGTTTTAAATATAAACATGTTATTTTGATGATATTATTTTGCTTATTAAATAGAGGGTAAACACTTAAAATCATGATACTCTTAAGTGAAGAAATGAAGAAATTCTATGTTTTTCCTTTGGAGCCTGAGGGCATCTTTGCTGATGTGGAGTCAGCACTAGCAGGTAAGATTACAACATACTGGGTTTGGCCAAGTTGCAAACTGATCTCCCACAAAGATTTAGAGAAACTCTGAAGTAGCTACTGGCATGAATTGCATGGAGGTGTTTCAGTTGACTCTTCACAAATCAAAGGCTTCAAGAAGTGCTAGCTCCTGAGCGGTATCATAGTAGAGGGTTGCTAGTCATGGCCGTGGGTAACATCCAGCCTTCTTCGAAGAGAAATCTGGGTTATGTGGAGTGCCAGCATAGGTACGAAGCCTGTGAAGCCTAGAAAGATGAGGGAAATAAACCACACAGCCTAAGAATTTCAGCCTTGATATGTGTATTCGAAGCATAAGGGTCTTCAACTGCCAAAGAGATGGGCATGACAAAAGAGCAGATATTTAAAATGGCTGGGCACAACACTGATAGCTACAGCTAGGGGCCTCCACAGCTACCACAGATTAGTCACTAGCAGCCAAGCAAACTAAGCCTGATTGCCATATTTCTTTACCATATATTTTTCTCTGTTCATAAAAAGCTCATGTGTTATTTTAAAAACGAAAAGAAAACTTAACGTATCATTGTTGAGATCTTAATTCTTTCCCAAATCTAGAGCATGCTCCAGTCAGACTTAGATCAGTTTTACTTAATGAAGACATGAATTAAGAGCTGGAAAATAACATATTGTGCTGTATGTAAAATGAGGAAAATCATGCATA
The DNA here is from genome assembly GCF_012275295.1 of Melopsittacus undulatus. Classification (NCBI taxonomy): domain Eukaryota; kingdom Metazoa; phylum Chordata; class Aves; order Psittaciformes; family Psittaculidae; genus Melopsittacus; species Melopsittacus undulatus. Next base: position 17,158,811 of record NC_047529.1, on the reverse strand, counting down.
ATGCTTCCCCTTATTTGTACATATTACATTTGCGATTGTCAAAACCAGGATTAACTATCCCTCTTGGGCTGTGTATTCCAAAATGCTTAATCTATTCCTCCCTTGGTACAACAGAGTAACTCCCATTAATACACAAGCATACTGGAAAAAATAATCTACACTTGTTTCCCATCTCTCATTAATTTCCTATTACTTTCCATTAGCACCCAAAATCACTGCACTTCTCATTACAGGAAAAATAATTCACACATATAAAATGCTGCATAATTAAAGTCAAGTCCGGGGTGGTGGTGGGGAAAGTAGCCTTGCTAAATTTCAGAACATTTAAATGCAATAGCTAAATCTAGATTATTGCCCTTCAGTTTCTTTGAGGGTCAGAAATTCCTGTCATTTCTCCTTCAAATTTCCTGACACTTGCCGAAAGGAGTGAATGAAGAAGAGAGAAGGGACAGGAATGGTAACTGCCAGTGGAGGATTTTTATCAACTTCCAGACACTTGACTGTTAGGGATTAGAAACTTCACACTCTCGTATCCTTATATTGCCAATGGAAAGGTAGAAAGAAAAGTTATGACCTGTATTCCTGATACTTCAATCTACATTCTTTCGTGGCCTCAAGTACGTCTCTACAAGTATCTTAGAGACACTGAGATAGTAGGCACCTCAGGGATGTAAATTTTGGTGGAATTAACCATGGCCTTAGAGGCAACAGCCAGTTAACTAAAGAAATAGACAGACTGGAGTGAAAGTTTCAAGAATCAGCAAGTTACAGATCTGTAATAATTATTTTAAGACCTGTTTCTTCTCCTGAACTATGATTATTTTAGCAAAGGCGAGAATACAGTGAAACAGGTACAGGCCTCCAATCCTAACTGATAATCCAAAACTGGTACAAATCCAGAGAAACCACTAGCTGCTGGGGGCTATCATGATGTCTGTGAGATATTTTTCCACACATAGAGAAATGCTTTGTCCTTCTTTCATGTACATATTGAAGCTTTACTCCCCTGAGATTTGCAATGTTTTCCCATTATTTGACACCATGACCTTCTGTGATAACCTAATCTTGCATTGCCAGGTTTCCAGATTCTTTCCAAAGTGCTTGGAAATTTACTTGCTCATTCCTGAACAACTTGTGTTTCCCTGAGCAGCCTGAAATTCAACAATGAAATTGCCTGAAAAGTGCGTTCTTGAAATCCATTACGTTGTTTGCTGAATAATAACCCCTGTTCTATTTTATTTCTTTCACCAAGTAAATAAAGGCAGTAGGGTAACACTATAGATAACGTCATCCTACATTTGGGATCACTCAAGCTGTTTTACAAGGCTCAGATTTTCTCACCCAACTTTAGGCACTTAACTGAGAGGCTTAATTCAGGGCTATCATCACCTTATCTTTCCTCTATAGATAGTGGAAAAAGATTGGTATCCCCAGGGGTGATTCTGGCCAGACTACAATATGAATCTGTTTTCCTCCCTAACTCCAGAGGACATCTATTTGGGTCTTAATCGTCATAACTCAGTTAAAGTAGGGTGAGATGAATATCAAGAAGATCCACAAATAAGAATGAAACTTGACTATGGTTTTGCTGATGCTAAATTAAAGATGCTTAAAACTCTACCTGTAATAAAAAATGTTATAAATTCAAGGGAATTCAGGTAAATTAATCTGCTTTTATCCTGACTCCAGCTTTTTTAATCTTTGTTCTCAATGCTCTGTTACTAGCACAGGGAATACAACTGCACTGGCTCAGAAAAAGGCAAGCTAAATACATGCTTCTGGGTTTCATTTTTTATAGCCATATTTGACATGATTAAACTGTCACCAGAAAAGCATATGTATATCAGTAGGCGGGCAGGTGTCTTAGAGTGCTGTGATCACACTTACCTTTAACTACATGAGAAGTTAAAATGGCAAGCATAGTATAATATAAAAAAAAGTACTTATTATCACTCTTTTAGGAAAGAGTTGCAACACAAAATATTTATGCATTCTGAATATTTTTTCTATTTTTGCCTTCCACTTTTTTTAAACTTTGCTTTTTTATGTAAATAGGAATACTTTCAGGCAAAATTATTTAAAAGGATAAATATGTACGTATCCATGAGCGTTCCAAGTCAATCATGAGTATTTCTGTGATATTTCAGCATTGTGGCTCTGTAGAATGCAACGTACTAATTTTAGCTGCATTGCCATGTGAAATGCAATATTCACACTTTTGATTTATCTGATGATAATTCAAATTATCTCAATTTAACAGAGTCCTGAACTGTTAAAAACCTATGGAAAAATGTGATTCAGATATCTGTTGTCCTGATAAAAATGAATTTGATTTCATTTACGATATGGGAGATTGGAATCTAGCTTAATCTTAGAATCATGTTGTGTTTTACATTATGTCATTGTCCAGAATTTCTCAGACCATGTGCAAGCAGATATATTCTGCTAAACCCGGCAGCATAAAAGTTCTTAAATATATGTATTCCTATAAACACATGCATTTATATCATATTAGAAGGCATATGTATGTTAATTATATTCCTTATACATTGTGACTATCAAGTTTATTAAGCAAACAAAATTATGCATATAGTAGTGCAAATTTTTGTAGCTGTGTTTTCTTACATTTCAAACTGATTTGCATATCTATAGATCAGCAGCAAGTTAACAGGACCGGAGACACAAAAACTATGAGTGGACAAAAGACACCTTAAGAACCTACAATGCAACAACCAGAAAAGCCTTTTAGCTGTAAGTCAGCAGACTTTTATGTCAAGCTTGGCTGACTAATTATTGCTTATAATTTGCATTAGGATTAATTAACTAATTAGAGAGGAATGTCTGAAGGCAAAGTTATGGCTCTGCTTGTCAAGCTGAGGACTTTAATTATTCTGATATTTTTAATTATAATCAGCTGCTGAATGAGTATTACATTGTCAGCTACTATAGCTGAAGCTGCAGCGGGTAGGGAAGCTGAAGGAATTGTGGGTATTGTACTGCCACTTCACCTAGAAGCATAGAAAGGTAATGACAAATACGCAAATATAATAGGAAAGCCTTCTGGCTTCAATACTCTTTAAAAGCATGTACACAGCACTGCTCCAACTATGGTTTTTCAGGGTTATGTATCCTTTTAAGAGTAAGAGAGCAACTTTTCCTCAGGAACATTCCTAGGCCTATACCCTTTGTTTGTTTAAATCTTTTTTTGGTGAGCCTGAATTGTCTATTGTTTCCTAGATACACATAGCTCCATGCATATTGCTTTGTGGAACTTAATGTACAAATGACAGTAAAGAAAGTGCAGCCCAGAGCTGGGACAGAAAAAAAAAGCCACCATCTTGCTACCGTTGTGTCTGTGTTGTAATTTAAAGAACCCCAAGACATTTCTGTTCCAATCAACAGCAGCTTTTCAGTGTGCAAAGTGAAGAAGACCTGTGCATTGCAGAACAGTATCGTTTCTGAGATGCAACATATCTGATTTTTTTTTGCCAGGGCTTTTAAGATATCTTGGCTTAAGGGCTTGATCTCACAGCCCTGCTGAGGAGTAAGTTTGTCCAGCAATTTATTGAGGACACTCCTTTCCTGAGTTTTTTGATGATAACCATCACCACAGCATATGGATGCTTTATTATCCTCAACAGATATAATCTCACAACCACTGTGTCAATACTCACATTTTAAAGACGGACACTGGTGAATAGATTAACTAAGGACTGGAGTGGACTTCAGTACAAATCCTCTGGTTGTTGCTTTTCTGAAATGTAAGCCTCTAAAAGTCAAATAGTGCAATTCTGTCACCTGGTTTATGACCAGACTTTTGAGTTCTGAAGATTCAGATACAGTCTGCATAGTGGAGATGCTTCCCCATCCTTACTGACTGGGCATATTTATAGGACAATACAGCCTAGTTTTTTCTGGCAAGGAATAAAGAATTAGTATGAAATATTGTTACCAGATTAGTATACACAAATAAGTGAAAAATACTCTAGTTCCCGCGTGTTTGTAGAACCTTGCTTTAAAACCAGGAAAAAAACCAAACCCCAAATAATTTTGGATGGGCACAGAATATAAAGGTGAACAAAACCTACTGGATTGGGCTATTCTTTCTCATTCTATTAATTAAATGGTTTCAAATTACAGAATAGACTTTCTTAATTCTGGCCTCACAAGTTAATCCAGACCACTGAAATCAATGAGCAGCCCAAGGGAAAGCATTGTACTTTTAAGGGTAGAAAGAAGTCCTGGCTAATCACCTTGCGAATGCTGCAAAAAGTGGTCCCACAAAAACTCATCCATTTTGACTCTCCAGTGTATAAATTATTTCACAGGCTTGCTTGACCCAACATTGTGCTTATTTCTTCCCAGTGGGAATCTTTACTGACATCAGCAAAGTTTCTCCAAGCTTATCTTATTCCCAAAAAGATGCTTTGACATGTTTGACTCTTCAGTTTTCTGTAACACTGTATGTTTAGGGCATAGTCTTTTGTGCCCCAGCAAATAAGAAAGTAAATGAGAGGAAAACAATGAAAAGCAAATTGCCATGGGATTGTGTATTTGCTCATCGTCGCATCCTAAGACAACAAAATTCAAGATACTCCACGCTGGAAACTCTGAGCAATCCCTACTAAAGAAAAAGAAAAAGGGCTCTTTAGCCCTCTTTAGCCCTGTCCTCAATGATTGTAAATAAACAAATGAACTAAAAAATAAAAAATTAAAACAAACAAAAAAACCCTTTTCTCTTTTTATAATGACAGTAAATGTGTAGCATTTCTATGCATTTTCTAACTGAAAAAACATGCAAAATAGATTGATACCATCTTTTGGATCCACACTCTTCTCAGAATACTGTGTAAAAGTAATGTGCATATAGGCAAAACCAAGATTTGACTCTGAAACAGCATATTTCCATTCGAGAAATTAAAGGGTAACATCATGTTGGCAAGATATTTACTCAGAATATAACTCCAAAATGCAGAATATGTTATATTCTAAATGTATGCACATGTTTAAAAAGTTAATGTTTTAAGCTTTCTGCCTTCTAGCCAAGTATATCTAATCTAATTAGTGCTTTCCAGCCAAACATGGCCATAAGCAGGCCCAGAGTACTTTGACAACTCAAAAGGCATTGCTCACCTCAGGCCTTTCCTGCTCCTCAGTCTATCCTAAAATTTTGAATGTACCTTGCAAAATATGACTTAGTTTTATGAGTCTGTCACTATTTAACTTCATGCATATTCCTACAAGTGAACTCAGAATGTTTCTTCACTTTTGTTATCAATTGTCTTATACCAAAGTGAGCAAACAGAGCATCTGGTGCCCTAGTATGAAGGCAATTCAAAATATTTGGTAGCATGTTTTGGCACTAAAACATAAAGCAAGAAAGGTTAAGATGGTGTTTCACATTTTATCCCTAATATATTAGCAGTTACATTTATATTCACACTGCAGTTCGTAAGCTTTTGATCATCCTGCTTCAGCAGTACTAAATGCGATGAGCTGCAAAAGGCTTCATTATATGACCATTTCTTGAGAACTAGCCTCTTTTTATCTCAGGACTATACAAACCTGTATATATTCTGGTTCCACTGTGGAAGAGGTACCCTGAAGGAAAACACTGTATAGGAACAAACTGGTTTTATGTAACTGAAGAAATATTGACTCTGAAGAAATTACTGAGTATACCACAGACTTCTTTCTATGACTTTGAGTTCTCATTCCTTCCCCACACAAGGTCACCTACCAACAGAATAAGATGGTAGTGCCTGCTTTATCTGGTTATTTCTATGCTAGCTGTTGTACATTATAACGATCCTTGTTACATGTATGCACATGACTTACCAGAGTATCACTTCTTCTCAGTGGACCCAAGAAAATTTGCAATGCCAGTAATAACAGCAAGAGCACAAATACCAGTAAATATTTATTCAAATCATGGACATCTGTGAATTCCTAGACAGTGAAGGAGAAATCAGAACCAACTGTTCACTTTTTTACCCTGGAACATCACAAAACCCATAAGAATTCAAAACTGTCCACCAGTCAGTCCCTGAAAACATTTATACTTTTAGTATTCAAAGATAGTTATGAAATAAATCATAAAACCTCCAAAACCACAAAACAACAACAAAAGATAAAGTGTGGGTATTTATGAATTGGAAAAGAAAGAGAAGAAATTGTAGGAAAAGGTGGAATTCACTTAATTTAACTTCAGGATTTTTTAAAAAAATCAACCTTTTGGCTTTATTTCTATTGATGAGCTGCACACCAATGGTTCCAATAGACTACATAGATTGAATAGCACAAATAGCACTATCTATACTGTAAAGATGCACAGTTATTTGACTAAGTACTCTTAGACAAGAATGCCACTGAATATAATTTTAAGAACTGACTTTTAGATATATGAGGTGAAGTGAGGTAAATGCCTAATCACATGTCCCTTAAATGCATACACTGAAGTTAAACTGGCTGCTGCTTCTCTGGGCAAGCTCAGTTCTCAAATGTGTAAAACATAAATACAGACAAAATAATTGTTCCACAGAGAAAAAGAAAAAAATATTTTGTTGTTTGAAATTTTTTATATTGTTATGTTCCATAGCTTTGGGAAAAAAAGGGCAAAATATTTAGTTAACAGAAACAAGATACATTGTAAACTTATTATTACTCCCATTCCAAAAGGACTTAGCGGCAAGATAAGGATTTTGTTATTGCCACTTTTTGTAGTCCAGCTTGGACTGCAAAGGAAAAATATAGTCCTCTCAAACTAAAGAATTCAAACTGTTTTAATTTTTTTCTGATCTGATCTGGGAAGAGAGGAAGAGATGGAAGGGGAGGAGTTGTTGACCTATATAGCTTTATGTTTTCTCCAGCAAGTAAAATTTTACATAAATGCATAAATGTACATACTATTTGAATAACACAAGGATGATCAAATAGATCTGATGTCTGCCCAGGGCAAAGGAAAATTATATATATCCACTGCGGGATCATCAGGGACATAAGTATTCATTCATGCATTTTGGTTAGTCCAGTCATGCATTTTGGCCAAATCTTGGTCAATTTGCTGAATAATAGTATATCAGAAAAAAAAGTATATCAGGGAAGTCCAGGTTAGATATAAGGAAGAAGATTTTTACTGTGAAGGTGATGAGGCAGTGAAACAGGCTGCCCAAAGAAGAGTAAAATGCACCATCCCTGGCAGTGATCAAGGCCAGGTTGGACAGAGCCTTGGGTGACATGTTGTTGTGTGAGGCACCCCTGCCCATGGTAGGGGAGTTGGATCTAGATGACTTTAAGGTCCTTTCCAACCCTAACCATTCCACGATTCTATGATTATTGCCCTTGAATTTGCTGAGGGCAGTAGTATGGGGGAACCTGGCAAGAGATCAGAAGAAAACAGCAGGTGCAAATTGAACTTTGAGCCAAACTTACTAGGTGTTTGAAATCAGAAAATGTTTAACAAAACCTTTCTCTTTCATTAGCACTCCCTAGTTTCAGGTTAAGTATAGCATTTGTATAAATCATAACTTCAAACTTAGTATTTTTCTTTAGTTGTTGGTATTTTTTTGAAGCTTTTGTTCCATCATCCAGAACTGTGTTTGAGAAAGTCAAATCAATAAAAAAAAGCAAAATAAGTAGTGAATGTTATTAATTTTTATTCCTTCTTCCCATTTGACCATCAGAGGTCTAAAACCAGAAGGGAAGCAGTTTTTATGGCTATCATGTCAGTACATACAGGTTCCAGGCAGAGAGAAATTTTTGGTTTTCTTCATGTTTTCAATGCACAGTATTTTGTCTTCCTCCATTTATTTGTTGAGGTTTAAAGAAGACAAAGAACTAAGAAGCATTTTTCGGCCTGTAATCAGACATGCAGAAGTTAATAGGATTATCAGTCCTCTGCATAACTATTTTTTAACAGTTGTAAATCTGTCCCTCTTCACTCTACTGTTTTCTACGCTGTTTTTCTAACCACCTTTGCTGAAGCTGTTCTTCACCTCATTGACATAACTCAGATATCTGAAGTCGGCCAGTTAGCTAGCGAAGTGTCTGTAACGGATCTCCAAATTTTTTAGGAAGTATAAAAAACTGAAAAACATTCTTTAATAAATTAAAAAGTGGTGTGAATCTATTTGAAATTGAATAAGACATTTTACATTGACAGAATCAAATTATTTGGCTTGAATCAACAATTGACACTTTTAAAAAGCTTTTACACGCTTGCAACAAAAAAAAATCCAGAACTGTCTTCATCAAAAGTCAAGGAAGTGAGATCTTAATAAAAAAACCCACAAACCACCAACAAAAAAACCTAAAAAAACAGTTCTAGAAGAGGAGCTTTTATGCATCCTTTTAAAAAATTATTACTTTTCACTCTCCAAAAGAAAGACCTCAGTAAAATCAAGAGCCCTTTGAGAGATCTCAGTGTCTGAATTTTCAGACAAAGGACAGGACCTCACCCTGCCAAATAAACAAAACTGCAGAATTATCCAATAAATATTCCTTGATCTATTCTCTGATTATTTCTCTGACATTGAGCAATATGTGTATATAGACAGAGGAGGATCTGTGAATGTGTGGGCTGAAAAATAGTGAATATGCAAAAGAGTTCATTGGTGAGACAGTCTGGTTCCTAGACTGGATGATGGTAGGAGAAAAGGAAAAGAAGAAATCCAGAGCCATCTGGGATTATAAAGGACGAGTGGGAAGTGGTGGATATACAAGTCAAGGGTACTCATTTATTTCCACAGTTATCCTGGGGTCACCATACCAGTCTTCCCCCAGTACTTACTTGTGATTCACTAACATCAAGTGATCACTAGCTTTGACTCACCAGGCTGCTTATTTTTTATTTCTAATTGAGGGACATTAAATGCAATATTCTCACAACTTGCTGTTAAACAGCAACAACAGTAAGAAAACAAAAGGAAGCCTGTGGGCAATGCCATCCTCACAATGACTCGTTTCCGTCACCAAGCACTTTGGCATTCTTACATCTCTAAAAATGAAAACCTACAAAATTAATTATTTCCCTTGGAAGATCTGCAACATCTGTGTGCTGGGGTTATTCCTTAATGCCATATAAATACTTAGCCATGAGCTTGCCTGGTAATTATGCCTAAACTCTGCCCTGAAGGCAACCTTCCTTGGTGCTGATGAGCCATTGAAGGAGCATACTGCATGTTTAGATTAAATATAATTTGGAGAACTTTTCCTTAAACTAGCTACTTTTTGCTGGAATTAGCTGTTCAAAGAGGTACTGTTTGGGTCTATTTCTGTTCTATTTAAATTGAAAAATTATGGTCCATTACTTACCATAGGTGCTGGCTGTATCTGATGGATTTTTGGTGCAAAAAAGATTAGATTTCTAGCAATGGTAATTATAAAGCTTCTTCAAAAAAATTTGAACCTAGTCACATACCTTAGGCTGGATAATGAGTTATATTTTGTTGTGTGGCAGCAAGGACCTTGGGATATTTTCCACCTTCTTTTACCGCACTGAAAAAAACATCAGGCAGACATTTGTTGCACAAAAGATTTCCTGGGCAGGGATATTGGGGAACTATCAATCCCTCTCATCTTCAAAGTTACTTTCAATGTATTTTGATTTTCTTTCAGGAAAGAGTAACTATATTCCAACTAAACAAGAGAGAACTAATTTTATGTGACTTTTGCCCTGCGTTCTCAGAGAAGGAATTCTGTCCTGCAGGATGACCTTATAGAATACAGATTAGCCATTAAAGAACTAATTTTATATTTTCCATTCTTGATGCATTTGATACAAAGGAAACCCTTAAAAATTCTCATCTCTCATATTCTTTGCCCAGATGAAAATTCCCCACACTTTTGTCCATGTAAACACAGAATTAGTCTCCTGCAAGTTTAGGTGGTGGCAGTTCCTGAACACAGTCATATTTTGCAGATAACAGGATTAGCTTGGATGTGGGTAATAAGTTGGTGAATCTCCCCCTGGCCATTTCTCAACACTGTGAGAGCACTAATCCTTTATGCTTTGATGTCTTCTAGTTTTCCATCAGGTGCAGCTCGGCACTTCTGTCCTGGGGCAGTCAGCGCTCTTATAAGATCTCATAGTGTCCTCATTAGCTGCGCCTATTTACCCAGTCAGCCTGTTGAACCCAATTTATAGTTTATGTGATTAATTCCCAAAGTACAGTAAACCCTAGCTTTAAGGCTCTCTATTATATGACTGCATCTCATATAAGGGCAAACACTAGCTACTGCTTTTTTGTTATATAGCTTCACTATATATAAAACTGTAATAATTTTGCTCTCAACTACACATTAAACATCATTATATATGCCTCCTTTCAGACACACAACCTATAAAAAGGTTGTACACTGAATCATAAAGAAACATGCATGTACAATAATAATTTCTTGGTTCTTTTCTATTTTATTTTAAAAATTTATGTTTCACATTTTATATCACAACTATTGATATTGCTCAGTAGGTCTAACAAGGCACATAATTTAGAACTGTTTATCCATGGAATTGCAGGTGACAAAAGCTTGGCAGTCAAAGTAGCATCCTATAACCACTGGCACAATTTTTTTTTTAAGCATGCAGAGTTTGTAGATAAAAGACTTACGCTGTGAATTTTTATGCAGTCATTTAAGTGAACTGATGACATCTGTCAGGTCTGCTGTATTTCCTCCTATTGGGATATGAACTTTGTGAGTTGGACTTCTGGTAATTTGCATGTGAAAGAACATTGTATCTTTTTTTAATAGATGATCATTTCCAGCAATATCTCCTCAAGGGTTCATCAGGAGAGGCATCCTGCAGGTCTTTTTTTGTTTTACATTTTCCATCTTCGTGGTTTCAGAAAAACCCACAGCTCCTTGGAAGTCTCAGTTATACTGGATGATCCCCACTACAGAAGAAAAACACAAGTCAGAAAATCTCAGAGTATTTTGACTGATATGTTAACAGTACTAAGCAGAGAGGTAACAGAAAAGCTTTGTTGAACGGGATTGTTCCGTGTAACCACAGGAAAACAAAGCTTTTTGTTTAAAGACAGAGACCCAACTTGCACATAAAGACCATATTAGAATCATTTATGACACTTGCAAAAATGTTACAAATATCAGAATACCAAAATGTTACTTTAAAGAACTTCATAAAAATGTCAAACATATAGTTCTGGCCACTGAAAATCTAATGTTGATTTAAAATGAGGTTTGCTCTGTTGTTTTATTCAGTAGTCTTAGTCCTATCTGATAACCGGTATGAGATCTCAAATAGCTGCAAAATATCCTACTTTACTGAAAACCCAATGGAAGGTTGTCTGTAGCTCTATGGCCTTCCCTTAAGCTACATAATTAATAAATCTTGAACTAGACCTGGCGTGATGAACCATTTGGAAGGGCAAATGAATTATTTAAACTTTATGCCCTTTTGGCCCTTAGTATTTCCAAGGAGATCTAGCTGCAATGATATCTATCTACAAAGGTCTGGTCTGGGACAAACAACATGGATATGGTCACATACGTCAGAGGGAATTTCCTTTGGCTGAACGTTAGGCCCGAGATGTAGATGTAACTCTACAGGTCTTTGGCAAATGTCTTGGACATGTCATGGCCATGTACCACGGAATAATGGTATGTGCTGAATATTTCAGCTCTTCCTGCTCACTAAATCTAACATGTCCTTGCATTTGACTTTTAGGTTGCTTGTGTGCATTTCTTTCTGTATGGAGAGCTCTGGACAGAGAGTTCTGGAGAGAATCTGTTTCTTGTTGAAATTTTCCAACAAAATATTTTTAAATGTAGAATACCAATTTAATATATTTATGTATGTAATTGTATTAATGTATGTATATATAAATTGCATAAATATACTTGAAACATTTAGTATATATATAACTTCATGGGATAAGGCAGCATATATTACTATAGAACAAACTGTATTAACATTCTGAACAAGTAGGAAAAAAGCAATCTGAATCAGGTGCTAATTATTCTTTGGCAGTGAAATGGTATGGGTTAGTTTTTGTTGTCCTAGTGTATGCTAAATTTTATTTTTTTTCCTTATTGAATTGAAATGCTTTATTGGATGTATGCAAGAAAGCATGATACTTGAGCTGTTTCAGTGCATGTTAAGCTATTTTTTTTGAGATACTGAATAATTGCCACTCAGAAATTGTGAACACCAGCAGTTCTGAAGTTTGAAAGCTGACCTATCAGAGCAGTGCACAATAAGCATGTTTTCCTTCCTCCTCTAATGCTGGGGTTTGGATTGTCTACTCTGAAGGATACATCATGTCTTTGAATATATTCAGCAAAATTAATAAGTCCAATAAAAGAAGCAGATAACCTTATCAGCATTTCCTTGTGTCGAATCATAGACTGAAGAAATGGGCATTTGTATGAGCTTTTCTAAAACTCCATTTCTTCAATAATATTGCTGAGTATATAATGGAAAATGAAAAAAGAGATTGCATATGTAATGGAAATTTTCTGATTTGTATTCAAAATGCATGTTCATAGATATTTTGTAATATTTACCAGCTCTAGTGAGCAGCACCTTGTCTCTCAATAGTCTGTAAACAAATGACCTATAAGGAGCTTGCAATAACTTAATGATCCATAAGTAAGAAACATGTTCCAGTTTTTACAAAAATTTCAATTGAGATATTTAAAAGTATGTATGTTAAATATAAGGTTTTAAACATTTGTTTAGGCCGCAGAGGGAGTGACTTCTTTTTACAGTAGGCAAGTGTCTTGTTGGTCAAACAAAAATAATTTGATCCAAAATCATTAGTTATGAAATATATTTGTAGAGCTCATCTGAAGACGTTTATATATTTTAAGAAGTTTCAAAAGCTTCAATTGGTCCAGGACAATCTCCATTTCAGATTTTCCAAAGAAATTTTCTTTGTTTATGGCCTACATGTCTTTCCAACCAATGAAAGGGGACGATGTAATGATCCTCAAGTCACACCTCTTCCTTTCTCCCAAATACTTTGTATTTGATATGAGTAAATTAATACTAAAAATTAACTTGACTTGCTATGACACCTATGACTTGCTATGACAACTTAAGGCAGATATTATCAGGTTAATTTGCCCAAGGAATGTTCACAATGTCCATTGGTTAAAGCAGGTGATATTCTCTATGATCAGATTGCGTCTGTTTTTTTCCACCATCAATGGAAGGCTACAGGTACCTTCTAAAAAACAAGATTTAATTTTGATGACTAAGTAGACTACAAGTATCTGTGAGCAAATAGATTTCTGCTCCTCAAAAAGCCACTTTCATGGATTCGCATGGGGTTAATTCTAAGGTAAGATCACACTCATTAAAAAAAAAAGGGTTATAAATTTGGACAAGGTTTAGAGAATATTCAACAATTTCCCAAAGTAATTCATAGAAATATATACTTTTAGTTGCCTACTTGTCCAGGATGAATGCATTGTGGTTATTCCAGTTTACATTTCTCCCTTACAATGTACACAGAACACAGAGATGCAGAATGATAAAAAGGAGGGATATTTGCATTGCTTCTACATACACGCTGTGGTCAGCCCATGATCATGCCAATAAAATTCCATGCAGTCTCATTATGTTCATAGATACAAAGTAATAGAATGGACTTTAACAACAGAAGCTATAGAAATATTTTAGTGCACACAGATGACTTTGAAAGGATAGTGGAAATGAGCTGCTCAGTGGTTGTTAAGAAAGTGGACCCACCTGTACCTCTGGATTCTCATTCTGGCCCTTTCTGGATGGTAGGAGTGACATTTACTCTTTTTTAGTATCTCTAAAGAGATCTCTCTCGGTGATCATGAGTTTTCAAAGACAGTTGAGAATGACCTCACAGTGACATCAGCCAGCTCCCTCAGTACTCATAATACATCTTGTCTGGTGTCCTGGACTTGAATATATCCAGTTTGCTTAAATACTCCCCAAACTGGTCTTCTTCCACTGATGGTGAGTCTTCCTTGCTCCAGATTTTCCTTTTGGTCTCTAAGATCTGTGACTGCTGAAGGCAAATCTTACCAGTAAAGACCAAGGCAAAGGTGGCATGAGTTTCTCAAATTTTTCTGTGCCATCTGTCACCAGGACTCTCACCTTATTCACCAGAAAGCCAACATTTTGCCTGGTCTACCTTTTGCTGCTGAGGCACCTATAGAAGGCCTACTTGCTGACCTTCAAATCCTTTACTAGAATCAACTTCCATGTGAACTCTTAATCCTGATCTATGCATGCTCTGACAGTGTCCCTGTATTCCTCTTGGGTACCTATATATATAAACTGGTGACAACTGTCATTTGTACCCTTCTCTTCTACTTATTTTCATAAATTCAGACCTTATCAGGTCTATGAATATGAAACATTGTTTTTTATCATGATTTATTAGGCTACTGACGTCATAAGCAGCCCTGGGCAAGAACTGGATATTCTGCTTTATACAGTTCTTTTCGATTATTCTGAAATGATTTTTCTATTAAGTGAAACTGTAAAAAGTAACGTTATGAGGACATCAAAAAAAGCTATCACAAAAATATTCCTTTATTTTGCCTTAAACTTAGTATTCTTCTCCACAACACTGTTTTCTTTCTAGAAAACAATCTCAAATAAAGAGGTGGAAATATGCCATTCTGAACGATTATCAAAAAAGAAGTCAAATAAAGTGACAGATTTTAAAAATGGCTTAATTTTTTGTGCTAATGGAATTGTCTCTTTAATGTATATATAACCCATTTCCAATCTGTAGTAAGAATGACTTAAGAAAGTCCATGACTCTAATACCTCTGTGCCAAACCGTAGTTTAAGACTAGCATCACCATACTCTTCTTCATGTCCTAAAAAGCTTTATTTTTCATAAGCATTTTGATACCTTTGAAGATTTACAGTACAATACAAGAGCACAATGCAATATTTTACTTCCATATATACACCTGTACAGATACATAGTGTTATAAGCATCAGTATGCTAGCAAGTCTAGGTGTAAAGGTAGATATAAATATATGTATAGTCTTATGGAAAACAAAGATTTTTGCAAACTACTAGATCATTGTCAGCTAAACTAATTCCCGAAATATTGTAAAACATAATGGACAAGGTCTGTGCCTGTAGGAGAATTTCTTTCCATCCCAGCTTTCAACAGGGGCATGTTGTCTAACACCTCAGAAACTTTCCTTGACTCTTTTAGCTTTATCCTCCTCATTCGTGCTTAATTCATTTCTCATCTACGCTACACCCCTATGGCACTTATTCTGCCTCCATCTCAGATGTTCATAAGTCATAGTCTTTAAGTAACTCTTTTTCTAAGCCATGCCCATGCAACTGACATGTCCTGCTTGGGGGACAATTTCTTCCTTGCATGTTTTATAAGAACCCACAGTTTCAGTGATTTTGCCATTTTACCAAGCACTCTGTCTTTGCTAGTTCTATTACTTGCGCTGTTTGTCAGACTGGTTCAGAATAAAGGACTTTTGGAGCCCTCCCAGATTTTTGCTGGTGCCAAGAAAGGCTGCTTCCTTCTTCTCCTCAATGCAAACTTAATTTGATCTTTCATGACTGAATCAGAAATAAATGTGTGTCTTTTGATGTTTGTATTTATTGATTTGTCCTATCATTTAATTTTATGATATTAGAATATTATAAATTAGAACAGAGCAGACAAGAACAGTTCAGTTGGAATGGTCCTACAATGATCTCTAGTCCGACTCGGTGTTTGGAGGTTATTCTAAAAGATTTGTCTGAGAACAGGCTGGACAGAGGTTTGACCAACCTCATCTAGTGGAAGGTGTCCCTGCCTGTGGCAGCGGTATTGGACCTAGATGATCTCTAAGGTCATTTCTGACATAAACCATTCTATAATTCTATGATTCTATGAAAATAAGAGGAGCTGGGACCATATAAGCCATTTTTTCCAGCTGAGGATTTCAGCTTCAAAAACACTGAGGCTCTCATCAAACATCACATTCTGTACTGTTTCCTACCTTTTTGTTGAACCCAATTTGCATTTAACAAATGGGATCCTCAATCTATCAGCATTTGTTTTTTCAATTTTATTATACTCTGATAGGTCACACCAAGATTCAATTATTCCTGTTTCTAGCTTACTGTTGTTAGTCATCCTGTTGAATCTTACAGGTATTTGCATACCTCATAGCATTGATACATCATTCATTTTTATTTTCCAAATTCCATTATTTTCCAAAATTCTGAATATGCTGATTTTTTTGAATCTGCATCTGTCGGCTTAATATAAAAAAATCCTTTGTCTTTGAAATATGTTATGAAAAACACAGATCAAATAGACTAAGATGGTCATGATCTCAGCTATCTGTACACTGGTATCTAAATAGACTTATCTCAGGTATCCAAGTCAATCTCTTTAGGATCCTTGTATGAATGTTTCCTGAATCAAAACATTTTAGCAGGCGACTGAGAGCAGATCAACCTAGTTGCTCTGAATTGGGCCGTTTTCCTGTGGCTAAGTATGTTAGTAAACTACTTGGGCCCATGGAACAGAGTTTGGTATTGTCTTATGAGTATCCATACTGTGGAGCTGCTAGTTCAGTCTCTAAAATACCTAACCAGAATAATGCTTTGCCAGGTAATGTAGGCAAAGTTCAATGGGATAGTGTGTGCTAGGGACAGCTGTTGATGTTAGTATCTACCCACCCTTTTCTGAAAATCAACAGACTACAGAGGGGTTTCTCAGTGGAGGTAAGAAGAGCCCAGCGGGACTAAGTTCCTATTTTAAGTGCCTGATATCCTTGTAACTGAGTGTGGTGACTCCAGGACAGTATTTGAAGGAATAATGCCAGTAATTTAGTAACTAAACAGTAACTACTGACCACTGCTTTCAACCTCCTTCTTTTTTTCTTGTTTTTTTTTTTTGTTTTTTTTTTTGTTTGCTTGTTTGGTTTTAGTCTTTCAATGCTTGACACACTCTTGTTCCCTAACTCATTGCAGAACATCCCACAAAATAACTTCACCTGAGGTCCCTTTGTGTCTGAACCTTTGTGTCTGAAGATGCTTATCTCTTCTGATATATTTCAGAGTTGAGCATTTAGCAAAAAGTTGAAAGGCCGCTCAAGCCTCCTTAGCCAGTGTGGACAAGGTTTCTGTAACTAATAACACATGAAGTAATGAGCTGACATTGATTTTGGCTGCTTTTGAAATCCATGAACCATATACCACCAATTATTCATATTTGGATCAAAACAAGATGATATTAAACTAATTTTTTCCACTTCTGCAGCAGAATGGATTTTTTTTGCACCTTGAGATTTAAATGTATGGCATTATTTAAATATGTTAATCTTTGTAGATCTCAGACTGGGATGGCCATTACGCTATAGCCATTTTCCCAGCAGTTCAGGAGACAGGAAAATAGAAGGCAAAACTTTGGCTGATGTCTTGATAAAGCTGTCTTTGACATTCTGCCCCCTAGAGACTATGACTTTCCATCATCAAATATGAATAACGGGTGGTGAAGCAACCGTCAGCCAATGTTTATGCAATCCTTTGAAGTTGGGAAATGTTTCTCCATGCTGCCTTTTTTTTTTCTTCCCAAATCTGGCAGGCATGTAAATGGGACATTTTTACCTGAAACACTATTTTAGCCTTTATTTTACAGAGACAAATCAGACATTTTGTTCAATTTTCTAAAAAAAAAAAATAATTAAAAGAATAAAAAAAGTCTGATTTGATTCCTTATACACAGTGAAAGCTTAAGCTGGTTAATAATCGCTAATGTACTACTTAAAGCTTCCTCTGACTCACAGCCAACTGCAGAGGGCAAGTCAAAACAGCCTTGGATAAATAATTAAAGCATTTAAAGATATTAGGCTTATATTTTGATCCTAATCTTTAGCTAGTATAAATCTGCCCAGCTCATTGGAAGCTGTAGAAACTGAAGGCTAGGTCTTATTTTCAAGAGTTCTCTAGGTCACTAGAGTGATTAGTTTGTATTTATCAATATTTCTAAATCTAATTATTTATTTCTGACTGACACTTTCTGAAACATTTTTTTTTAACGGGAATAAATGTGGATTATTACCCTTTCATTTATGTACCCAGTGTGGAGGTAGTGCTGGAATAGACATAATCATATTTTTAAACATGGATCCATCTCATATAACTTTGGCAGTCTGATAGAATAACATACACATCTAAGTTAGTCACCCAGGGCTCCTTTTAGGAAGACTTGTGACAAAAAGATGCCTCATAATTTAATTCACTTTTCTTCTGGTAAACTTCTAAAATATTTTAGATTGATTTGAGATGTAGAAGTATCTGTTTCTGCTTGCTGACTATAAATAATATGGACAATTCACACAGTATTATCTATATTATTGTCTCCAATTAATTAGGTGAGCTGAATCTTTTGCCATCGAACAAGCTTGTCAGTTAAATGTGCACTGATTTACACAGGGCCTCTGTATGAAAGGGTGTAACTTAGATGAAACATCAGAGTTCACCAGAAGAGAGAGACAACTCATGCAAAACTCTTCTGCACAGCAGTAAATTGCTCTCTCAAACTTGCTACGCAACAGGCATGTTGCAATGTTTACCTTCTTCTGTTTGTCTTCTTCCAAAGTAATTTTTCCTTTGTTTAGTCAAAATTAACAGTTTTCCCCACATGTGTCAGGTGCCCTGAATACCAGTGAGGATTTCCTAAACCCTGTTATAACATAAGAATTTGTAGAGGCAGTGGTCAAGTGTGTGGGACATGGACCAGACAAGGACCAGTGACAATGTCATTCCATTATTGCATAATTATTTCCTCATTGACAGGAACAACAGTAATCCAACAACGGCCAGAAAATGGCCAAAACTTCTGCTTTGCCTTGCCTGCAAATCTTGATTAGCTATTATAATTATTACTGTCAAGGTGGAAGACACACTGGATAAAAGAACTGCAGGTGGTAAGAATAACCTTTTTAGTGGTGACCACCAATTGGGTGGAAGCAGGATCAGAGAACTTAGGTCTCCAGGGCTATTCATTCTGTCTTCACCCTTTTGTGTTGCCTGAAAAGCCCTAGTCTTTGCAGAGGTAACATTCAGTTTTTCCCTACAGTCCTCTGAGTGTTTGAGCTACTTGGGCTCCCATAGCCTTAAGGAAAATGTATCAGTTGCCAAATGGAGCTGTTTTTGCTTTAGGGCTCCACATACTCCTGTTACTTAAATTGTTGTCTACAAGGAGAATTCAGAGCAAAACCAAAACGCGATAGGGCTGCTGCATTACTGGAAAGTTGAGATGCCTTAAGATAGTGGATTCTGGGGTCAGAGCACTGCTTTTTTTTGGCAATGAGCATTCTTCATTCAACAGTACATTTATTACGTAAGAGACACAGAACAAAGGAGTTTAGGAAGGAGGCCAACATGATTTGGTCAGTATAACTGTAGATTTAACCAAAATACAATGAACCTTTTTATTAGTCAAAGAGATCACAATTATAACACCTAAGAATAATAAAAATGCCAAATCTGCCTTCTTTTTTTTGTGTTTGAGAATATATATATATATCATCCCTCCCAGACACCTCAATTCCGCTGTACACCTGAAGACATAAAAACGTTCATGCAGGGGTCTCACCATTTCTGAATGGTTATTGCCACACATGATCATATTTATATACCATGTGACATATATATTATATATCATATTTAGATATCATATGACATACTCATATTTAACAAATCCCTTTTGAGGGAACTACGGCACCCACCATCAGTAAAGTCACTCAATGAAAATTCAGAGACATTTAATGTCAACATTTGCCAAGTATTTATTATAGAAATTGTAAATAGAAAGAATTTTGAATTTTTCAGAGTTACTGTTTCTGAAATCTCTATTTTATGAAAATATCTCAAACATGGTGTTCTTTTCCCCTTATCTCATAGTTTGCAAAGCTAGTACGTATGTGGGAGTAACATGGAGTGGGCTGGGAGTCAGCCTTAAACACAGATACATTGAGCTCCATGTCTATCTGTAGGTGTCTAAGTAAGTACCAACTACCTAAGCTTCCATTTCGGTCAGTGGAGATCTCAGTCATATATGAATTAAAGGCAACTAGAAAATGGTTCTGCTTACTCTTAAGCAAACACTTCTATTTGGTCAACCCAATCTCTATTTCTAGATTTTATGAAATGCACTTGTTAGATTTCCACTGAGTACTGTGAAAGCTTGCCCTCTTGTAGATAGCTGCAGATATACACCATGGGCTCAACTCTCTTGTCTAAACAAAGGCATCTATCATTATTTTAGATGTGGCATTTCCCCAGATATAACAGATGCAGGTCCTCAATGTCTTTCATGTAGTGAGGAACCTAGAACTGAACACAGTAGAAAGGACATCCTTCTAATGGAATGGATCATTGTAAAACAAAGTAGATCACCTGGAAATGTTGCAGTGTATCCAAGTCTGGAAGCTTTGGTGGACAGGTGGAGGGCATAGACTGAATTTCTGTCTGAGGTCTCTTCCAGCCTCACTTCTAATGGTTTTGTGACTGCATTTTTCTGTGCCAGGGAATTGGAAAATGATCTCTGTGGGTGGACTTACCCCTGTCACATAGGCCTCCTGACACCACCAACAGAATTTTAAATGAGGAGCTAGACAGTCTGTAGTTCTTTAATAGGGCTTTGCTGCCAAGGGGCCCAACATGTTTCCCATAATGAGGCAAGGGTGGGAGGAGAGAAAAGGGAAATTCCCCCATTCTTTATATTTCCATAATATTTTGTAATTAATTTGATGCTTTTACAGAAAATTAATTGGTTTTTGATAATGAAATAGAAAGGACTAACCAGACACTGGCAAATTAAAAAAAAAAAAATAATCACTGCCTAATAGACCTCTACGTCAGACTGATAATGCTGTCTCCCTCAGGTGCTTAAGAAAAAATAGCCCAAGAGGAGACACCGTGAAAGCACTTGTCAATTGAAGGGTTAATCTGCCTTCCTTCCCCACTCCCCTGCGCCCTCACAACTAAAGCTAAGCAGATTAATTAAAACTTAAAAGGATTCTGATTTAGTTACAAGTAAAAAAGTGAAGTGCTGCAGCTTCATGCCTATAATTCACCACTGCAGAGTAACACTTGGACAGGCCGAGCTGTAATTAGCTTATGATGTACTATGTTCCCTGCAATTCTTTACAAAAACTCTCTTTTAGTTTTTTTCCCTTCCTTATCTCCTCTCCTATCCTTCCCAAGATGAAGGCATTTAAAAGTGGCAAATATTAATTTGTAGGAAGGTGACAGCTGTAGGTCAAACAGGAGGCTGATGAATCAGTTCTGTAAACTCAACAGGTATCCTCTCCACTTCATCTGTCATCCTCTGATGAAACAGAAAGCCATTCTATAATATTTCATTTAATATTTCATTTTTTCATAATGTATTATCAGTGGAAAAACCATGAAAGGAAAAAAACCCACAGTGATGAGTACCTCCCCCTTCTTCTCAAAGTGCCATGAAGCAGAGCAAGATATTTATTTGCCACATGTAGCACTTAAATTACCACACTGTTTGCTACAAAAATAATTAATAAATTTATGTTGGTATACTTTTCAGCAATCAAACTCACAGGCTGTAAGTATAATTCATCCCTGTATGCTGCAGAAGTTCCACTTTTGGGCTGGGGCTTTGGGGACGCTCAGACATGGAATGACATCCCTTGGCAACTTGATCACCTCTAAACTTGAAGTGACCCTTGTGCCTGTATTTAGGTACCTTCAAAAAGTTTGCTACAGTCTTGCAACAAATGGTAGAAGCAACAAAGAGGAATTTCAATGGAAGTCTAATGCAGCAGATCTCAGTTTTAAAATTACACCCAGTGTTAAATGCAAATAGACTCAGTAGGTCAGATCTGCAGCAGCGGTATTCTTTCTAATCAGGCAGACTGGTGTAGGGATCAGCTTAGTCATCTTAGTACAGGTATCTAAAGTGTTGGGAATCAAGACAACTGCCAGGGGCTGACAGATGCAACACATGATATACAGTGATCTGCACAGTTTCTGAGTGACAGCAGAAAGCAGACACTTTTGGGTGACTCAAATGCACCAAACACCTACGCATAGGCAACTGTATTAAATGCACAAAATGAATAATCAATCAATCAATCAATAAACAAGCTAGCAGGGTTTCTGATGCCTGTCTGGCTATCATGGAGAATTAGGCATTTGCCCATAAACCTCTCAGTTCAGCTTACAATTCTATTTAATATGAATCAACCCCTAAACACTGTTCCAGAGGTGATAAGCTCTCCCAAAAGTCCTGAGTTACATCTAGCCAGCCTGTGCAGGTGTTCAGGATGCCTTTGGCATCTCAGATTACACTTGGTGTCTTCATGAGGCACCTGAACTAAGTCTCTTGAGTGCTTGTCAGCAGCCAAAAAAACCCCTTTGTAAATCAAACCAGGCTGCATAACTCAAGGATGAAGTGACAGGCTGAACCAGCAAATTTCCTCAGTGACATTTTAAGGTGGATTCAGAAAGTTCAGCTCAAGTCACTATTTTGATATTCAATGATGAAAAAAGCAATGATAAAAAACCCCAACCAACCAATCCACAATTAGAGTTTTTCAGGATGAATCATGAGACAATGAAACCAGAAAGTACTATTTCTCTTCTAGAATCTAGTAAGGTTTCAGAAACATTTCAATGTTAATGAACACCCTTAGCCTCTCCATTTCCTGATAAGAGGCCAGGTGTCAAGACAGTGCCTTTTGCCAATATCATAGATGTTACTCATATTTGATTGATTTATATACTTCTGAAATTTTTTGTTTGCCTACTCTGCATTGTGTTTCTACATTAATGTCAGAATGAAGAGTGCTGAAATCTTATTCTTTACCATTGTGCCTATATAGCTAGAAAATATTTCTAATTATTTGTATTATTGTTATGTTACTCTGGGTGTCTGTGTGTGACCAGGGAAATGTCATCAGACTGTGAACTAAGAAGGCCTCTCGGGGTCCTTCATGGAAGGAGTCCTTCATGTAAGCCTACTGTAAGGCAGCAATGAAATCAGAGTATTACCTCGAGAAGTTTTTGTACAGTTCCAATCAAAAAAGGGATAACGTTAATTTATTTACTTATCCATTTATTTGTTTGTTTGTTTATTTGTTTTTAAACCAAGGATTTCTTCCAGGTCCCTGACATTTCATAAATGAAATATATTTGCTGTTGTTTTTAAGAAACATTTAATAGAAATGCACAGTGACGGATGCATAACAATGGATTTTGGGCAAGGGCCTTTGGACAAGCCTTTGAGCAACCTGGTCTAGTGGAAGGTGTCCCTGCCTGTGGCAGGGGGTTGGAACTGGATGATCTTTAAAGATCCTTCAGACCCAAACCATTCTAAGATTCTATGATTCTATGATATGCAACCCCCATTTTTTTTTTCTTGATGATGGAGACTGAAGAGTTTCCAACAGGTGCACTTCTGGTGGCTGCAGTTCCAAGTTTCTGACAGGAAACTTCTTCCCAAATCATCACAAACATCTGATTTGTTCCTCACCATGTGCCCCAGAAGACTTCTATCTGGCACTGCAGAAAGGATGAACCCAAAAGGGTTTGTACTAGATCTTCAGCACCACATGAAAACATAGGGTATGTTTATAATTTAAAAAGTATTTCCTCTTACTCTGGGGCTAAAATGTTTAGACTATCCTCAACTGGTTTGTAAACGAAGATGTATTCAGTAAGATCACAGACTATGTAGACAGTTTTTCGGTCTCTAGCAATGGCCAGTAATGGCTGCCTGTTGGGAAGGAGCATAAAAGGGAAAATAGACATTGACATTCCCACATTTTAGTTTTCCAGCTTCTTGCAATCTGTGGCTATGCTATTTCCTGACCTGGGGGTTATTTCTATGTTTATCATAGTCTATGAAGGTTTTTCCTTCCATGTTTGTATCTAATTGCTTTTTGAACCCGTGAAAACTTATGACATTCACAACATCCTGTGGCAATGAGTTTCATGGTTTAATTTTGTGCTGCATGAAAAAGTACCTTCCTTTAATAATTTTAAGCCCACCTTTGGATAACTTTATTTGATACCTCCTAGATTTTGTATTACAAGAAATAGCAAATAATTGTTCTTTTTTTCACCACCTCCATGGTTGTCATGATTTTATAGACTTCTGTCACATCCTGAAACAATTAGTCTTCCCAGGCTGAAGAGAATTATTTTAGTTTCTCTCTCTTTAAATGGAACCCATTTCATACCTTTACACATCTTTGTTGCCCTTTCTTTATTTTATCTTTCATTAACACATATATATTTATACTAGATGTATCTTACACAGTTATTTACACCTATTAAAAGTGATAACATCATTTTATGATTTTAATACTGGAGCATTTTATATCCTGTTTTGACTACAAAGAGTTGAGACTGCAGAGTTTGGTTGTCCACAATCAATAAATATTAAGCACTTTCAACCAGTTATGAAAAAAATTATCCTGAACTGTGATAAATTCTGGGTTCTACACACACATATATATATATTTTAAAAAGTACTCATTTAATATTTGTTTTGATTATCCCATCCGATGTTCTCCAGTCTGGTGGAGGGAAAACAATATGTTCTGCTAATGACTATGCTTTTTTAGTGTCTGATAAATTTTCTTCTGTGAGAGAAGGACACAGCTCTTTCAAACTCAGCAGCTGAATAGATCTATACACCCTCCGGCATAATGTTGCCAGGATAATGACACAGCTAATGTAATTAATTAACCCTTTTGAAGTCTTAATGTTTCAAAATTTCAGGTAATGGTATTTAGGTAGCAGTTTTATTTTATTCTATTTTACTTGGACTTACATAAGATTGCAATTTGCTACCTAAACCAAAAAGCCCTTCCCCCCCCAAAAAAGGCAAAAAAAAAGATTCTTCAATTTAAATGAAAAAAAAACCCAGAATAAATTAAGTAATCAGAGAATTGTTAAGCTATGTATTTCTTAAAATGGTGTTTGCCACGTCATCTGCTAACCATAAAAAAAGCCCAACGCAAATGTTTTGCTTTGTAAAGAAATAATAAAAATAATGAAAAATATTGCTTTGGCTGTGAAGTTTGAAACATGGGTTCAAAGCCTCCCTTGCTATGGATTGCAAATCACAATGTGACCTTGGCTTCAGCACTTAATTGCTATGTGCTTCCTTCTGTGATCTTTAAAAAAAGGGGACAGTATAATTTCCTTATTCTTGATTTTTATCTGCCTCATTTATTCAGACTGGAAATAGAACAGCATCTGGCCTTTTTTTTTAATGGCCAGAAAACTACTTAGTACAGTGAAGTTCTGAACTTGGTATAAACCTTTTGTTACTGAGTTCTGTGGGGTAGATGACACCCAGTGTTAATAACTATGTCTAGGCAAATAAACAATGTGAGGTTGCATTTTAATTCTTATCAAGACTAAAATTTTGGTTTGATTTATATAAATGAAAATCTTGAATAATTCTGTTGGATTCTCAGTGGTCTTTCTTATTTACATTGAGGTGACAAAAACTTGCATTAATTGCTTTTATTTTTATCTCAGAAGTGAAATTAAAGCATACCTGTTACTCTGAGATTATATTTGGTGTCTTTTTTTAATCCATGAAAAAGCAGATTCAGTGCTTTTTTCACTAAAGATGATATTCTCCATCAAACAACCCAGTGAATTCAGAGTTATTATATAAATGAAAACTTTGGTCTTCTACCAGCCACTCTTTTACCTTCTCTGAGTATTTTTATGTTCTTTTAACAAGAACTTCAGTTTGGAAACTACAAGTGTTTACAGTTGTGATTGTCCAGGTCCTGAATACTAAGAAATCTCTATGAAGTCTCCTGCAATGCTCAAATCTTTTCTGCCTCTAATAATGCCTTCTGTATATGCAGAAGCAGAACTAGCGTCATAGCTAGGAGAAGTATATGTCTTAGTTCTCTCTTTATTTTATAATATTGAAGGCATGTTTTCTTCCTCACAGTAAGCTTATATTTTGCAAAAAAGTATTTAAAATATAAAAAATTTGTAATTTATTTTGATAATGCTAAGGTGTATGTTTTTTTTTGGTGTGTAAAATTAACAGAAACTTAATCAAGATATTTCATAATAAGGACCAGTCAGATTATAGGTTTTAAATTATTCAGAATAGACATTTCCATTACAGTTCATTTTGTTAAAAAAGAAAAAAAAATCAGCAATGGGTAGAATCAGGATGTAGGAAAATCATAGTCATGCTGCCAAACTTGCCTTTTATTTTTTAGCATTGGGTCAAATGGTGATACTAGGAATGGACAGATGTAAAACTTCTCAAGTTGGAAATATGAGATGATTCAGCCACCTTAACGGATGCATCCAGTGTCATTTTAGATACCAGGTAATGTCTTGCTTGGCCTCCAGTTGCTACTCCAAAGAAGCACTGAGTATCCATATGTTTTCTGGGGATGTTTCAGCTACCTTTGTGTATGGATGTGGCACCTATATTTATGCAACTAAATTTATGCTTGTGGTGCAATTCCGTTAGCAAATATCAGAAGACTATTATTCTCTAACATTAATTTGATACAGGACTACATTTGAAGAATGTCAACTCATTCTACTGTTAACCTGTGTTGCTTTTCCAGTTCTGTGATGAGATATGGGTATGTAAATGCTATAAGAAGAGTCCTTCTATCTGTTATCCTTGATATTTTGGGAGATATTCATATTTCCAAGGTTCTAGGTGTGCTCAGGAACAATTCAAGGCAGAGGTTGTGCAAACACATGGTAAGATACAATACTTGGAAACTTATGAGCTGTCTTAAGAAAAGGATAATGTTCTTTACAGATGACACTGAGGCACATTGAGCTCCAGCAATGCCAATATGACATGGGAATCCTGTGGCAATGCCAAGAACTGCCCTCAGAGATTCTCACCATCCATGACTTGACTTCAAACCCTTCTTAGAATCATAGAATCACAGAATGGTTTGGGATGGAAGGACCCTTAAAGACCATATAGGTACAACACGACTTCCACTAGATCAGGTTGCTCAAAGCCCTGGCCAGCCTGGCCTTGAACACTTCTGGAGATGAGGCAGCCACAGCTTCTCTAGACAACCTTTGCCAGAAAAGCAGTGGTAGTGCCAGGGTCTCACCATCCTCAAAGTGCAGATTTTTTTCCTAATATCTGGTCTAAATCTCCCCTCTTTCAGTTCAAAGTCATTCCCATTGTTGTATCCCTACATGCTTTTGTCCTTCTTCAGATTTCTTGTAGGCCCCCTTTAGAGGTGCTGGAAAACTGTTATAAGGTCTCTGCAGAGCCTTCTCGAGGCTGAACGACCCCAAATCTCTTAGCCCGTCTCTAAAAGACGTGCTCGGTGCCAGACAATGAATTTGACTCAATACGTTTTTATGTTTGTCCCTTGTAATACTAGTTCTGTTAAGTACCTGAGCCAATGGAATCAAGGTCTTTTCTCTAATGGAATCAAGTCCAGAGTTTGCACACCACAGCCATTTTCTTGAGAGGTTTTTTTCATCCTTGGTGATTTTTGGGCCTCTTCTCCCCTCTCCAAGAAGATCTGATCCATTATTGAGGATATTCACAGTAATATGGTAATATTTTATTTCTTTAAAAAATATATTATTGTGCATATTTATTCTCCACCACAGTAAGATGTTATACCCTAATATAGCATATCTATGCAAGCATAAAGCTCTGTCTTTATTGGCCCTTGCAAAAAATAATCCAGAGCAGTGTAGAAAGTGCTGTATTTTACAAGGCTGCCTGTGGTTCCAGGAATCATGATCGAGATGAGCATTAGTGCAGCTGATTTTCAAGCTATATTAAGGGAAAAGCTGAAATAAGAGCCAGGTACACTAGTTTTACACCAGCTGAGAAATGTCCTGTGCCAAGGCAGCACAAAGATCCAGTCCTTTGGCTGATGCTTGGAGCATCTTGGAAAGAATCCTATTTCCATGCCTATTTTTTTTTCTTCTGGGAATGAGCATTCCAGTGAGTGTGCATTCAGTAGTATGCACATGCTTTAGTAGCCCGGAATGCTGGCACTAATCTAATCCCTTTTCTATCCTGGTGGCAATATCAGAGTATTAACAGAGGCTTTTTAATTGTGCGCTTTTAAACAGCCATACTAAAAAAAAAAAAAAAAAAAAAGAGAAAAAAAGCAATATAATCTTGCCCAAATGTTATTTCAATGCCAATAAAAAGCAATGAATAGACTGAATACCTTAGTAAATAAAACCCTGTTATTTTACTTCAGGGATTGTTACTGTTAGCCAGACTCAGGATTTTCACTGAAAATGAGATTGGAGGTTTTATTTTAGCCTGAGTAGATAATTCACACTGAAAAATATTTTCATAATTATCCTCATTAGTCAACTAGGATGAAGTAAGATGTAATGGATTTAAGGTGTGGCAAGGAAATTTGGGTCAAATTTTAGTAGTGAAAAACAGAGAAAGAAGACATAATAAAGAAAAGAAAAAATTCAGCAATTCAGGGAACAAAATAAGAAGCAAGAAGAAGACATGATGTGAAATGCTGAAGGCTGAGAAATGACAGATGTAACTGAGGAAGTATCTTGCTTGAATAAAGCATTCCTTAAGTCCAGTGAAGACATGGGAGCATATTTTATTTATTTACACAGTTTTGTTATTTCTATAAAGTGCTTTGCTCAACAGGAAAGCTCTGTTTTAGTCTTTAGCCATTAATTTATATCCATACATAACTGTTGTCACTGTGTATCCACGAATCTTAAAGGAGACAAAGAGAGGGATTCAAGCGAGATGGCAATTCAAGGTGGGGACCTGAACCCAGGACAGGAGAGCAAGGCAGGTGTATATCTCCATCCCTGCATTTTTCTTGTATTGGGGTTTACCACCCCATCCAGCCTTATGGATTTTTATTTTTTTTTTTAATGTCTAAAGTGGCAACCCTGACCAATAATGTGTTATAATTGGACACAATGTTTGGCTATAGTGCTTTCCACAGGGATCACCATGCAGCATTCTAATATGTTTTTGCATTGGACTCAGCTGTGGATATTTCTGAACAGTGATTCATGAAATCTTCACCCTGAATTCAGATGCGTTTTGTCCCAAAGACCTTACAATCTGAGGATAATACAAGAGAGGGTAATTAAGTGTAATGCAAAGAAGCAGTAGTGGAAGAAGCAGAACACTGGAAAGGATTCAGTATACTACTTATTGGAAAGGATTCAGTATGTTATTATCATGGATTTGAGAATATTATTATCATGGATCTGAGAAACCATCACCTAATAGCAGTCATTATAAAATCACTGAAGGCTGCTATACTGCTTTATTTCATGGCAAACCTAATAAATTCAGTGTCACTACGCATGATACAAGGGAGTAATCAGAAAACTCTGCACGAGTTTAGCCTTTAGAAAATTAGAAGCCTAGATTTAGTTAGAAATAGTCTCCTGCAGTCAGACAGACATATCCAGATATGCATTTTTAACTCTGATGTCATAATCACGATCCTTAATGAAAGAACCTACGCCAGCAATTCAAATGGCATACCTAAAATGTTAGCTAATGTAGATCTGAGTCAAACTTGATAAAAGAACTATAACAGATAAGTGCTTACATAAAACAAGCAAAATTCAATAAAAATCACTTTTCTGAGATTCCAAATATTCTGAGACAAAAAGAGGAAGACAAAAAATGAGTTTGGAAAATGGTCCATGACATTATGCCTGTAAAATTATTATATTACTAAGTTGAAATTACTAAAATGACAAAAATCTTTCAAAACGTTATGTACAATGTATTGTTAAGCAATTAATCCCATGAACCATCTAACTAAACTGTAGTTTTTTAGAAAAAATGTTCCTTGACTAAGCTGTAAAGACCTGCTTGAATGATCAGCAAGGAGAGACTAGATCTCAGAGAGAATAATTCATCCCATCATAGCATTCGTGTCCCTTTTATTTGGAACATATTTCAGTCATAGAATAATAGAATCATAGAATAGTTAGGGTTGGAAAGGACCTTAAGATCATGCCATGGGCAGGGATACCTCACACTAAACCATATCACCCAAGGCTTTGTCCAACCTGGCCTTGAACACTGCCAGGGATGGAGCATTCACAACCTCCCTGGCCAACCCATTCCAGTGCCTCACCACCCTTACAGTAAAGAACTTCCTCCTTAGATCCAGTCTAAACCTCTCCTGTTTAAGTTTTAACCCATTACTCCTTGTCCTATCACTACAGTCCCTAATAAAGAGTCCATCCCCAGCATTCCTATAGGTCCCCTTCAGTTACTGGAAGGCTGCTATGAGGTCCCCACGCAGCTTTCTCTTCTCCAGGCTCAACAGACCCAACTTTCTCAGCCTGCCTTCATACGGGAGGTGCTCCAGTCTCCTGATCACCCTTGTGGGCCTCCTCTGGACTTGTTCCAACAGTTCCATGTCCTTTTGATGTTGAGGGCACCAGAACTGTACACAATACTCCAAGTGAGGTCTCATGAGAGCAGCATAGAGGGGCAGGATCACCTCCTTTGACCTGCTGGTCATGCTCCTTTTGATGCAGCTAAGGATATGGTTGACATTCTGGGCTGTGAGCACACACTGAATCCGGCTCATGTTGTTTCTCATTGATCAACACCCCAAGTCCTTCTCCGCTTAGCTTGACATATCTATCTCCTTCAAACTATAACAGGAGCATAGTCAACTAGCTCAGACTAACACTCAGTTCTTTATTGGAAATGTGCAGTAAGATGACTTGTCTAGAGTGGAAATGCAAAATGATCTTTTTAATAAGGACTTAAGGACTTAAAGCAGCTGTTACTGCACTGAATCAACTAGCAATGATTGATGACTCCTTTTGGATTTATCCGAATGTGTCATAGGACCAATATTTTGTTTACATCTGCAAACATGACCTTTCTGAATTGCAGCTGTAATACAAAGGGAAACAGAACAAGGAGTGAGCTCTGAATAACATGAGTGAAGCACCTATAGGCCTGTGCCAGGAGTCTTGGAATTAGAGTGTGAAGCCTGAGAGCTGAATGAACACGTCTGCTGAGTGTGGTGGCACCAGCAAATCATAGAAGTAATGTGAAGAGGTTATAATTAGGCTTTAGACTGCTCCTAGTAACTAAATCAGGAATTACTGCTGACATTTTTTTGGTCAAATTGTGAAATATTTTTTCATCTTTTGTAATCTAGTAAATTTTCCCAGAGTAACAGAAGGTTACAGGAATTCATCAAAGGCTACAGACAGTAGATTTTAAATGCTGGGAGGCTGAGAGTGTATTGGATATACCCAAGTCCTACTGAGGAGAACTGTAGCATAATTCATGGAAGGAATGTATATCAATCAGCTCTAAAATCCATCTCTTCCACAGATTTATTTTTTTTCTCTGTGAGAATGAAATTGTGTATACATTTTTTAGAGTTTTTTCCTATTTTACTCCAGCTTTACTATTAGTGGTCAGCTGGTGGTTATCTTTAGTTTACACATAAAAAATAAAAATCTTTGAGAATTAGATTTTTCCTGACAGGTCCCCAAAAACCTCCAAATGTGACTGGGAGAAATTTAGAGTAAAAATGGATGAGGAAAACTTTACAACTTTTTATTGACTTCTGTGCTGTCTGCATTCATTTTTCATAACTACAGCTGTTATTGGCACATTTGAAATACTGTTATTATGCATCACAAGAGAAAGAATATCTCTGTTCAGAAATGTGGAAATCCTTTGGAGCAGGGCCACAGCAGCTATGTTTGGAAGCACTTCAGTTCTGTTAATTAATCTATACCAATGTACAACTCCCAAAAGCAAGAGCTTGACAAGCTGTTGCATTCATTCTGTAAAAAGTCTATATGCACAGTCTTCAGAATATTTCTTTACTTTGTCTTTGTAGTAATAGTATTAATACCGTTCATATACGGGTTTTCAAGGTAATTGCTTAAGTACATTTCTTGCAACACCACAATGAATAAAATTTGAAATGGATCTCAAAACTAGTTTTAATTCCCAGATGGAAATAGCTGAGGGTACATCTTCATGACTAAATTAAACACTGATGGAAATGGACACAAGCACTAAAATGTGGCTGTTCGTACTGTTATATATACAAAGTAGTCTTCAATATGGTTTTGTTCTAGATCAACCAGTGTTATCTCAAATTATTTCATTGCATATTTGGGGTCTTAGTGTGGGCCAAGGACAATTCCTTGTATGCAATTTAGGTGTATTCATGCAGTTTTGGAGTTTGGGGCAATTTACTAGTATGTACACAACGGATCTAAAGTCTGAACCTCGTGTCCTCAGGACCATGTAACATGTCCTGGCGTTATTCATGTCTC
This sequence comes from Melopsittacus undulatus, assembly GCF_012275295.1. Classification (NCBI taxonomy): domain Eukaryota; kingdom Metazoa; phylum Chordata; class Aves; order Psittaciformes; family Psittaculidae; genus Melopsittacus; species Melopsittacus undulatus. Next base: position 17,126,508 of record NC_047529.1, on the reverse strand, counting down.
TAATAAACAGATACCTGAAATAGTCTGCAGTCTAAAGGTTGGTCCTGTATCTTCAAATTTAGAGATGTTCAATATCCTGACTGCAGCCACCTTTCCTGTCTTGAGTCTGTTAGTCCTATATTGAAGAAGACCTGTAAAACCAGAAGAGCTGCAATATGTAATCTAAGAACAGAGACGTTAAATTTTTGCTCTCTTGCAGGATGGTGATGAATTTACAAAACATGGCAGCAAGATTTACTGCCTTTTGAGGCATTTTAAACAGAGTGCTGCCACAAAAGCAGCATTCCAGGATGTTTATGCCTTTTATCTCTTCGATTTTGATTCACCAGAAATAAGGATGTTGTCTGGACTTCAGAATTTACCTAACCAATCAAAATAATTGTGCTCTGATAGTGATACTGAGATGTAAGTTGGACTACTTTGTGATTAAACTTAGAAGAGCTCTGAAATACCTTTCTGTATCAGGCAAGAGTAGCATATGAAACAAAGAACAAGGATCATTAGTATCCACTTTGAGCTAAAGAAAAAAATTGATAATGTCTGCACTAATTTGACATCTCTCCTTACTATGAACACTTTTGTAACACAAGGCAATAATTCCTGTGGCTTGTTTGTTCCTAGCAGTCACATAGCAATTTTACATCAGTAATTGAATACTTTGTACTCATACAACAACTTGCAGTTTGTTTTCACACAGCTATGGTTTTGAATTTTTAAGTGGGTGTGCAAATCATTGGTGGTACATACAAGAAAAGTCTGAGTAAAACTGCAGTTATGTGGTCGACTTCTTCCTAATTCAAACAGTACATGTAATGCTAACTGCAGTAGAAAGAAAATACACTTTTATTTTTCTTACAGTAAAAAATCCCATTGTTTGTCCATGAGAATGTTAAAGTAGCAGTTTCCTAGGTAGCTTTTGAGAATGGGGAAAGAGTAGGTATTGTTGTAAAAGAAGGAGATTTTTCAACACATGGGCTGCACTACATTTCTTTCCCAACATTTCAATATTGTCAATCCAGAAGTTTAAATAATAAATTTCAACTACAGTATTCCCCATACACACACATTTTCCCCCTTCTAAATCTTTTTTTTTTTTTTTTAAACATTTGGAAACCTCCTACATTTCTGGAAATGTTAATAGGCTAATTATCCCTGAGCTAATTTGCAAGTCATATTCTCTCCTGCCCCTACGTTAAAAATAATATAAAAAAATGAGAAATCTCCTCCCCCATTTTATTTTTCGGCAAGTAAGAAAAAAAAAGGCGAGTGAACTTAGCCACAAAATAAGTCAAGGGAAAAATGAAGTACTAATTAAGAAAGCTGGGGTTTTATGCAAATGACTTCTTCACCGAAGACAGTCTAATGAATGTGCCCTGAGTCGATCCGTGTGCGTTTTCGCCAAGCTGACAGCTGGCTCGGAGGAAGGTCAGACAGAATCAAGCATGCACAGAGCATAATCCTTCAGATTGGCAGCTCTGCCCCCTGGTCACTGTTTGATTATCTCCCAAATTGCTGTATTTCACAGAGATAATGATTTTTTATGGTCACAGATTTGAAGACAACTGCTGTATCCTGAGGGTTGTCGTTCTGCAAGGAGACACTGCTGCTTCCTTCAGAGAAGTGGGGGAAAAAAGTTGCTCTCTCTTTTTTCCCCTCTCTCCCACACTCTCCCCACCTCTCTTTCTTCTTATTTATTTATTTATTTATTTATTTATTTATATTTCTTGTGGTCAAGAAGAGCCCCCATTCCTACCAATTAGGCAACTTGTTCTATTATGGTGTCTCTATGAGGCATGTAGCATGCTGCTGCAGACATTCCTGTGCTAAGCCTTGCCACATCTTTTGGAGATAACACAATTTTCCAATGAAGTATGAAAGAGCAAACATTCAGGAGAGGAGAAATTGGGGGGGGGGGGGTGTGTGTGAGGGGAGAAACAACATGTCTCTAAAGGAATTCTGTGCACATGGTTGCTGTTCATTGCTGCTTGGTGGCTTGATGTCCTGATGGCCAGATATGCTGGGCCTCAGGGGGTTGTAAAAAAACACCATGGGCCAGGAAAAGGGATAAGTGCCAGAGGCAGCAGTGGTGGAGATGGCTTTCAAAACAGGCCAGGTGCAGACACACAAACAACACAGCCTCTCACACTATTCACATCCCTCACATTGTCACCTGTGGATGGATTTCCCTTTTGAAGCTCAACACCCAAAAGGGAGAACACTTCTGAAAATGTGGGTACTCCAGAAAAAATGGCATTTAGTTGTCCAGGAAGGATTCAGACCAAAAATATGAACTGTTTGTTTCCCAAAGAGCAGGTCACACATTACCGAATGAAATGCTTTTTCCTTGGAAAAAAATGTCAAAAGTGAGCATTGCAAAAAATGTTTGCCAAGATAAAGGACAGAACTCCCAGAAAAATACAAAACAAAACAACCCAAACCAAAACAGTTCTCAAGTATAAAAAAAATCATTGCCCTCTGTTGTGTCAACCTATGTCAAAATAGTCAACAGCTTGGTTGCTTGATCACTCAAGAGAAAAATTAAAGGGCCAAGCAAAAGATATGGATTTATCCATCTATTTATTTATCTCTTTATTCCATCTTTAAATGAAGTGGCCATTTATCAGTTTAGTCATTTGAATTTCCTTCCAGATAGCAGAGAGAGAAGCACATTTTATGCATTTTTGGAAGACAGTGAGTCCCACAGCAACAGCTTTCATGTGAGATAAGATGTCTCTTTTTACTGACTGGAAAAACCTTAATGTTTCAGTCAAAGAAGAATAGATCAGAGGTAAAGTCTCCATACAGGTTTCATTCAGAAATTGTTTGAAATTAATTTTCTAACACTAGCATGAAGGTCTTGGACAGAAAAGTGTTCATTTTGTTTTTACTCTTTTCTCTTTTTTTTTTTGTAATGCAACAGGAAAAAGAAGCTAATTTTTTAAAAAGAGTAATTATTTTCCTAGGCTGGGTCCCCCATGTACTATGAACTCTGCATCTATAACCAGGAAAGTATCTCAAGTATTTCTTCTGGATCAGGGCAAGAAGAAACTAATTCTCTACACACCCACTATCCCCAAATGCTTCATCTAGAAAGCAAGAGCAAATTGGAGAACATTCAGCAAGTTTCAGAATATTCTTCCTTAATATGACGGAAGTGTTCTGATCCATATACTTGGATATGAATACTTTGGAAGGGCCTGCAAGAAATAGTCTTTCTGGAAGAGCAATAGTTTTTAATAGGGATCTCCTAAGGGAAAAGAAAAAATTTGCATCATGTCTGTACACTTGGTAAATGGAAATATTGTCTGGGTAACCCTGTGGCAAAAAAGAAAGCCTGTTAGATCAACTGACTGGTGGGGAGGTCCTTGTTTAACACCTTTAAATCTATCATAGGGTAAGAGTTTATTTTCCTGAGGGGAAGACGAAAGCAAGATATGGATTGAGTCAGCTCCAATGTGGATGTTTGTTCCTTTGGAGTAAGCCTTATTTCACAATTGTTCTAACAATACTGAGCTCTCCTTCAGTCTTTACAAGGATTTTGCTTGTGTCTTGTGGCCGCTTTTGATCAGACACCTACCTAAGCACCCCAAATGTCCTAAGTTCTGTGCACTCGCCCACTTCTTCAGAAATTCAGCATGCTGCTATAGGAGTTCAGCTAAATTGCTGTGGCACTGACTGATGGGCCTCAAGTCACTGTGAAGGCAGTAGAAGCAAAACTGAGAAAAAGTGTTTTAGTAATGACTAGTACAGCACCAAATTTAGACACTTGGAAAACCTAGAGTAGATGGTTAGCACTGCCATGGAAACTTTGTCTTTATATCTGTCCTCATATCTGGACCTCAAGCATATACACTGAACCATGCCCTATTATTAGAGAAACATGACATCTAGCTAAAATCACAGAAGCGAAAATCACTCTTGCTTCTACAAGCAGATGAAATAAAATGCACAGTGAACTATTCATGATTCAGAGTGTTCCTTTTCTGTGCATACTGACAGGAACTAGAGCACAGATTGACTTGATCTTTATAGCCTCTGTCTATACTTGCTTGAATAGGTTTCTTCCTTTATTATCCTCAATATGTTTAAAGGCTTGCAGGGAAATAATGCAGGAGCCCTCCTGTGGCTGATTTTAACACCTATGATTCATATTCTTATAGCTGTGAGAGACTAATAGTCAAGTGGCCAGAAGTATCTGCTTTCAATAATGCACAATATCCTCTGAGTTATGGGTGGAAAAAGCTGATTATGCTAAACTATCTCCAAGCCCATATAGAGTTACTACGTACAGTCAATTCACACTTATTTTTCTGGGCACCATGCTAGCATTTTTTAAATTCCCACACACTGTTGTTAACAATACTATTATAAGCAAATAGCTAAGCCTCTAAACAAGTTTATCTAGAAATTCACCCACAATTTCACATGGGAAAAGGGGATCTAACTAAACCCACTCCTACTACCTCACATGTTTGTTTTCAGTCTTTAATGCCTGCAATCTTCCAATGTCTGCAGAATATTGCTTCCCCTCAGGGCTGTATGAAGTGCTTTTAATCCCTTCTTTTAAACTGATCCCTCACAAGTCTCCACTCTTCTCCAAATGCATTTGTTCTTTTCTTTTTTTTTAGTCTTAAAGAAGAATCCAGATGGATGAGGTACTCCCACTAAGTTGCATCAAAGCTTTCTACTGAAGAATTGTTCCTCCGCTTAAATATGTAAGGAAATTGCCTTGGCAGCCTCAAATCACACTGACCTCACAGTGACATTTTCTTGACTATTCATGACTAGCCTTTAGGTTTGCATTCAAGTAATTTTCCAAAAGCTTCTTCATTATTATTTTTTAGTTGCAAGGTGTCTTCTTTGGTTGATGCAGGATTTGATGTCCTTAAATTATTCTGTGCATGAAGAGAAAAGTAACTTTTGAGGCAAGGTAAGCACAGTGATGTTCACAGAAGGCTGGGATGCCTTAATAGGTAACACAGGAACCACAGAGTAGCTGAAGCTGTCTCAAATCTCCAGCCTACATTGCAAACCAGTACATCTAGCCAAGCTCCCAGGAGCAGAGGCCATCTGAGAAACTGTAGTGTGATTACTAGACTCCACCAAAAAACTGGAGAAATTAAAAAAGATTTGGAATCAGCATAAAAATAGGATAACACTCTAAAGTCTAAAAGAGGATATACTTTTCATCTGAATTAGGCATGGTTATTCTGGCTTCCTGCCTACCTATCAAAAACTGGAGAAGAAATCACACTGTGATAGGAACCTGGAAAAAAATAAATAAAATCCCTGAGGCTATTGGAATAGTCAGTATTAGCCCTTCAGAAAAAGATATTTTCTTTTGCTAACGAATAAAGGGTATGAACAGTATGCACCCTGGATAGCTATGGTGGAAGAGATTAAGATTCAAGTTAGTGCTGTCTTTCATGCAGACTAGGGATTTTTACTTCACTTTTTCACATCACAGATGAGTGCCCCAAGCACTAAGCCAAAAGATCTTTCAAAGTGGATGATCAGCAATTCTTTTCCTGATACAAGAAACTGCTTCTGCTGCTTCTGTAAGAACAGAAGCATACATTACCTGACAAAATTAATTGTGACAAAATAAAATCTGTCTATGTACAATGATTTAAATGATTTAATAAGGAAATTCTTGACCTGTCTTTTTGTATCATTGACATGATGAAAAATCTGAAGTCTACAGAAAAAGTGAGCTCTTATGCCCATCCTATTTCAGATGTAAGCCACAATTTTGGAAGAACAGCACAAGGAGTTGCACATATATTCAATTAAAAGAATTCAAGGCAATGACTTACATAAAAAATATAACATACTCCATTATCTGAATCTGTAAGCATCATCAGGAAATGTTCAGCACAATTATTTGACAACATCACCACTAGATTAGATGAACTCTTCAGAGAAGCAGGGAAAAACACTGCAGAATATGATTAGTAGGTTACTAGTCCAAAAGGATTTCTCACTGGTACAAAATTGGTAAAGAACCAAAGTGGTAGTGGACACGTTTGTTGTTTTGAAATACTTTTAGATTTTTTTCAAGCAGGTAAAATTCAGAGCTCATGTCTGAGTATATCTTACTGCAAAATAAATACTAAATAGTACTAAATAAATTGAAAAGAAACTAAAATTGATTATGGGGTTAAAATTGTTGGTCTCATAATGGGTAGAGTACATTCTTTGATACCATTAGTAATCTCAATCTAAATTAGTAAATTTGTTGTGCACATTAATATGTAGTAACTCATTTCCTGTTTATGTATGGCTTCCAAAGGCAAAAAATATTGCAAGTAGAATAGTGAAGGAGTCCAGCCCTTCCATCTCTTGTGCTAAGGAAATCTCTTTTTAAGACAGAGACTAAAAGGAAAATGTACATATGTATGGTTCTGGCAACACATCAGATCACGTTCCCAACTGCAGATAGCTGAGGCTTCCAGCTCAACAAGTCAGACTCCCATTTAGACATGCTGTAGTCCCTCATCCTGCCTACCAACCAGGTCTATGTGGCTTCCGGCTCAGCCAATGGGAGCACTGAGGTTTTTACTACCCTGGTACTGTCAATGCAGGAAAACATATATGACTCGTTCAGGAGTGTTCTGTTCTTCAGAGATAGCACACCCTTTCCTTAACTGAGTCTAAATTTATAGGCTACCTGAATAGACTTTGTAAATATCTAAACTAGGAAATCTGATTATAAATAACATATAATAACATAATAACAATAAATAACATTTCTTCTGAAAGAAGCTGATGTGGTAATTCCTATCACTAACCTTCCCTTTTGAAAGACTTCCTCAGCTGAGCTTCATATACTGCAATGCTCTGTATTATAAAAATTGCATGTCATTATGGTTAATTAGTTTTTAAACATCCCTCCTTTCTGGTAACAAAATGGAGGAGTTCCTCAACTTGGCTGTGTTCAAAAGATGCTCAGGTTGGTTTCTTTTATTTTTATGAAGACTATGTAAAGAAAGCATACACTTTTGGGGGAAAGCTTTAAGTGAAGGATCAAACTGCAACTCACTGGGGGGAAGGGAGAGAAGGAAGGGCAGAGAGATCTATCCCAAACAATTAGGAATATCCTACGAATTAAGCAGACACAGTTGCACAACTTTACCCATCCTCCCCAGCCATGCCTCTGGATAAAATCAAGAACCACAATGGTAGTTAAAACAATTATCATCCAGTAGAGCTTGATTCTAAACTGCTCTGCTAGGAATTGGCAAGGAGCATTCAGACCCTGATGCAGCAAGCAATGCTTTTTGCTCCCCTTGGGTAGAGAAGCTCCTGGCTTTTTAAGTAATTCTGTACCTCTGAACTAGTCCTTGCAGAGCTTTGGGGTAGCATGCCAGTGGCACTGCATTCCATTATCATCATTGCATGTCACTGGAGGCAACAACAGGAAAGAGATGCAGAAAGGACTGGGAATGAAAGGAGACAGTAATAACTGTATAGTGCTCTGTGCTGACAAAAACAGGAGAAGGTATTGAGAGGGCTGCTAGAGAAACAGAAAGAGGAGAGGTGGAAACAAAATACAAAAAAATTAACTAATAGAGGATAGGAGAAGTTTTGCAATAACCTTAGTTAGAATAGCAGTTTTAGTTTATAGCAGGCATAACTGCATTTCTGTTCCCTGCCATTTTTTGATGTTGGTCAAATCACTTAGGGCTAGACTTGCAAAAAATATCTACGTCTCAAAGACAGAGAAATAAAAAGCTGAGCTTAAAGGAGCTCCTATGCAAACTAGGATCCTGTCCCACTTTTAAGAGGAACTAAAAATACACACCATAAAAAGCACAAATGTTATGTCTTTGCTGGCATATTGAATGCTACTACCATTCCTTGGCCTCTAGATTATCTGGCAGAGTTTAACTGCATTCACCTGTTTAAACCCTCTTAAACTCTCCTAAACACTGAATTCAAATCTAGACAGCTACATGTAGCTTTCTAAATTTAACTTTTTAAGCTGTTGATAACTCCTTCACCAGCCACTCTCACGTTGCATCCAGTTGTATACTTTTTTCAAGAAAGTCTCAATCTAATACTTTAGGAAAAATTCTCCTAACATATCTCCATAACTTCTTCCAACACCCCAGATTTATTTTCCACTAAATCATTCAGCCTTCTGTCAATTTACCATAAGTGTGTAGCCAAAAACTGTAAGGCTGCTGTAGTATTCTTCAAAAATCCAAGTAAAAGAGGGGAAAGATGAAATGAGACTCAAGATCTTGTTGCCCTATTGTCTTCCTTATTAATCTTTGGCTAACAGTGAAGAAAGCAGACACTACTGTTCATGTGATCCAATTTAGACTTTTTGAATATATACATTGCACTCTCAACCTGTTTCTCTCTGTTGACTCTATGGTAACCCTTACAGTCACCACATATACAGACAGTTGCATAATAAACTCCCAGACTCTCTTTGATGATTCTTACTTTCACATGCAACCATTTAAGACCTTGCTGTTCCATGAAAGATAAGGTCTGCTTTACTTCCAAATCTTTGTTACCATCATTGATCTATACATATAAAATTGATTAATTTCCATCAACCAGTTCCCATTATAACTCACAGGCAGCTGTCAGATATTTTAAGTCAAAGGGGACAATTTTAGAATCATAGAATAGTTAGGGTTAGAAAGGACCTCAAGATCATCTAGTTCCAACCCCCTTGCCATGGGCAGGGATACCTCACACTAAACCATGTCACCCAAGACTTCATCCAACCTGGTCTTGAGCACTGCCAGGGATGGAGCATTCACAGCTTCCCTGGACAACCCATTCCAGTGCCTCACCACCCTTACAGTAAAGAACTTCCTCCTTAGGTCCAGTCTAAACCTCTCCTGTTTAAGTTTTAACCCATTACTTCTTGTCCTATCACTACAGTCCCTAATGAAGAGTCCATCCCCAGCATCCCTATAGGCCCCCTTCAGATACTGAAAGGCTGCCATGAGGTACCCACGCAGCCTTCTCTTCTCCAGGCTGAACAGCCCCAACTTTCTCAGCCTGTCTTCATATGGGAGGTGTTCCAGTCTCCTGATCATCCTCGTGGCCCTCCTCTGGACTTGTTCCAACAGTTCCATGTCCTTTTTATGTTGAGGACACCAGAACTGCACACAATACTCCAGGTGAGGTCTCATGAGAGCAGCATAGAGGGGCAGGATCACCTCCTTTGACCTGCTGGTCACGCTCCTTTTGATGCAGCCCAGGATATGGTTGGCTTTCTGGGCTGCAAGTGCACACTGGAGCTGGCTCATGTTCATTTTCTCATCGACCAACACCCCCAAGTCCTTCTCTGCAGGGCTGCTCTGAATCTCTTCTCTGCCCAACCTGTAGCTGTGCCTGGGATTGCTCCCACCCAGGTGTAGGATGTTGCCCTTGTCATGGCTAAACTTCATGAGGTTGGCATCAGCCCACCTCACAAGTGTTTCAAGTTCCCTCTGAATGGCATTTCTTCCCTCCAGAGTATCAACGGAACCACACAGCTTGGTGTCATCGGCAAACTTGCTGAGGGCACACTCAATCCCACTGTCCATGTCAGTGACAAAGATGTTGAACAAGATCAGTCCCAACACCGATCCCTGAGGGACACCACTCATTACTGGCTTCCAGCTGGAAACTGAGCCATTGACACTCTGCATGTGGCCATCCAGCCATTTCTTTATCCACTGAGTGGTTTATCTATCAAACTGATAACTCTCCAACTTAGAGACAAGGATGTCATGTGGGACAGTGTTGAATGCTTTTCACATGCCCAGGTAGATGGCGTCAACTGCTCTACCCCTGTCCATCAGTTCTGTAACCCCATCATAGAAGGCCACCAAATTGGTTTCGATGTTTAGTCTAATTTCTGTCACAGCACAGAAAGTAAATGTCATCCATTTGGCCTGGTTTTGAGTCCCATAAACAACCCTTTCTGTTTCAGCAACATCAATTTATCAATGGCTGTTTCTCCATCTGAACATCAGGAACTGTATATGCCTGCATTGCTTTCTGATGGCTCTGTCTAAATACCCCAGTATTCACTTTCCCACCGTCTTGCTTCCCAGAGTTAATGTAATGTAAAATATTGCAGAACAGGTAGGTAATTTCTGGCTAAAATGATGGGATCCTTAACGTATCTTGATGTTGCTACCATGGCATTTCCAGGCTTTTTTGCATGCAAGTGTTTCATCATTTACATAGCCATGAGCTTTTGAATTAATTTCTAGGTAAAGTATTCAGTGTTTTGGTCTACTGCCTTGCTTTCAACAGGTGTAACTTTGCAGAATAAAATGGCCCTTGCAAAGCTCTAAGAAAGCAATGGCTGGCTATTTTGTCTTCTTTTTCCTTGTGTGGGAGCAAGGGGTGTCCTCATTATTGTCTACAGGTTCCTGAGGAGGGGAAGTGGAGAGGGAGGTGCTAATCTCGTCTCCCTGGGATCCAGTGGTAGGATGCATGGCAATGAATTATTGAACCGCAGTTTGGAAAGAACCCCAAAGGTCATCTGGTCTAACCTTTCTAGTCAAGTATGGCTTAGACTGGAAGTCTCAGCATCCTGTTCAGCAAAATAATGATTCAAAGCTGTGGCATGAAAGGCTTAGGGGAGCATTTCTTTACCAAGAGGTAAAGAAACACTGGAACAGGCTTCCTAGAGAGGTGGTAGATGCCCCGAATGTCTGCATGTGTAAGAAGCATTTGCTTTAACTTCTGATCAGCCCTGATCACTCAGACTCTTGGACTAGATGGTCACTGTAGGTCCCAGCTGAAATACTGTATGCTGTTCTACAATTTGAAGCTTTTAACTCTTTTAACTTTTTTTTTTCTTCTTTTTTCTTTTTAACGACAGATTTTGGCTAGGAAAGACTTCTACCTTTCATGGACTTAGAACCTCGATGCAGAGTCACTAGGACTACTTCATGCCGGTCAGAGCAAGCAGTCACCTCTGGCCACAGGCAGCACACTAAAAAGTTTTGTAAAAATGGGGAAAAAATTGCTCTTAATTTATTCATGCCACAGACAATTTACAGCATGAGCCAATTCATAATATCCAAATACAGCATTACACCAGCAGCCCAAAAGGTTCTATGGTTCTCAGAATCAATTAAGGCTTCTGTAAACTTTGCCATTGCCTTCACCAGTCTGTGTGAAGCCTAGGAGCAGCCTTAGCTAAGGTATCAAATCTCCAGTACATATGCTATACATGTATGCCTGAGCAGACAAATAGAGAAGCATCTCAAGAATATTTTTTCCATTGTTAGCATCAACAGTTTTCCCTATGAGTATTTGCAAATAAATAAATGCTTGATAAGGGTATGGTTGCAACACAGCAGGGAAGAGGGAGGGGTAAGGAAGGGTTATGTTCTCATTTCTCAGCAGAAGTAAAAAAAAAACAACTATTCAGATTTAGCTCTGTTTGGTATAAAGAAAATCAAATAAACATCTCAATGCACCCAAATGCTTTGTATAGCTGGAAGCTTTATTGATTCACATACCACCCACATAATCTACAAAAATGCACTACACTTTTTAATTTTAATTTTTTTTTTTTTTCACAGGAAAGTCTAACCCTCCAAGCTCATTTATTTGAGGGAAAATAATTAAATAAGTCCTTTAAACACTACTAAGTCTGCTTTGGAAAAGGCTTTTGGTTGTGGCTCAAAGCAAATGTATTTTCTTGTCCTGTGGGAGTTGCATGAATTGTATGGGAGCATCATGCCCAGCCCACAGAGAAGGAGTGACTTTTGTCTGTCATAGCTGACAGCAAAATAGAGGTTGTTAGACAGGCTTCTTAGAAAGAGAAAAGTGCATACCAGGTCACTAAATTTCAACATACTCCCTGGAAATCATGGCACTGAAATCTCTAAATGCTGACAGTTATATGAGAAACGCAGCCTGACATTTTGGAAGAATTGCTATGACTTGTGTTTTGAGTGTTTGAGTTGGAACAGAAAGAGGAAATATCTGTGTAGATGCATGATGTGTAGAAGCATCTAGCCTTGTGGGGAGCTCACTGTGAGGTGAAGAATAAAAAAAAGCAGGATTAAGTATGTGAAGCTGCATGACTTGGGTACCTTCTACACAAATTACATGTGTTTGGTGGCAGCTAAATTCAAAGTGTCCACCCACATCTTGGGATGAATAGGGACATTTCACTGCTCCTGGCCAGATTTACACTAAAGGGTTTAGAATTTTTTTTTTTTTTTTTCCCCAAAACTGTATGTATGCATGCAGACTCTTTTCTGGAAATAGTCCCTAGTGTTAGCTCATGAGTATTGTCTGAGGGACTTTACACATATTGCTGCTGTTGCATGGGGAAAAAACCCATGCCACGCCACTCAAATATTTAAAAGCATGTGCAATTTCATTCCAGTGCCAGGATTTTCATAGGGCAGTATAGACCTAGTTGAAGGGGTTTAACTCATCTGATTTTAGATAGCTAGAAAGTTAACTTAAGCTAGTTAGAATGCTCTTTGTAGTCCACTGTGATAGAGACATTTTTAGGACAAAATTTATGACATTTTAAACAAAACCTCTCATGTACATGAGATGAATAGACCCCAGGGTGTTCATTTCTTTCCATTGCCTATGGGAGGACCCCAATGTGGCTGGTTCAAATATAAATGTTTACACTGTAGTTATGTACCACTAAATAAGAACAAGTTCAACTCAGATGGCTCTACATTCCGGGCTTTCTTTTTATGCTTGACATTCCTTTCTCACCACCTGTAGATCCCTCTGCCTCAAAAGAGGGAATATGAGAAATGTGCAGTGCAAAAGTGGCTCTGTTGAATGAAGAATTATTTCTCCCTTCCCACCCATAGGAAAAAAAGACCTACCTGGTGGGAAACAGCTGAAGGGCTTTGGTTCATTTTCCTGCAGTTCAAAAGTTAAGGCCAAAGTAGAAAAGAAACTGAGATCACACAAATCCCAGCCACGTGTATTAAACAGAAGATCATCCTTCAGACAGGCTAAATTAGTTCATCAATATGATGCTTGAAGGGCAAGATTTCATACTTGTAGACCGTTGCCAGGAAAATATAAAAGAGAACGAGGCATTTATGGAATTGTATATTTCTTGGATGGCAGCTTAAAAATGAGACTTAATTGAAGGGCTAAAAAGAAAGCATTTTCATTGTTAGGAATGAAGGGCTTAAAAAAGAATTAAAGAAATTTTCAACTTGGGTGTAGGGCATAATTACAAAAACATTAAAGCAAATAATTGGTAGCACTGTAATTTTTTCCTCCCCAGGTAACTACCATATGTATTACACAGTGAATCATTGACTCTGTCCCTCCTATCATTAATTACTGTGATGCATAAATAATTGGAAAATTATATGTTCCAAAAATGATTTAGTAATACATTTTATGCATCTAATAAGCACGGGGTTTTAATCATCACTAGGCATGTTATGATAAATTTTACTCTCCATCTCAACTATTCTGTTATCTCTCACTTATACGACTGCCATCTCCTTGCATGCAAATACCGCTAAGCCACTTCACATCACATACTTCTGACTGGATGCCTTTTACTGGTTTTTATTCTTCTAGACATTTTTGGTGTTGATATTTTGGCTTGAAATTCATTTAAATGTGTTCTTAGCCTCACCGAAACACATTAAACTATTTATCCGAAAACCATAAACTATTGTTTAATTTAAATGGAAATGTCTTAATCTATTTTGTTTTTTTTTCACTCATTTAAAACAGTATGTACCTTTTGTTTTGAACAGCAGGGACATTTCAAAACTGTTGCTATATATTGAACTGAAATTTTTGAAAATCTATTCTTTTTAATTAGAACAATAAAACATATTCTAACATGTGCTGATCATCATGGTGTCTGTTATTTTCTGTCTTGAGGTTTAACACATTATGTTTGACACTCCATCAGGTTATAAGACTCAACACCTTAAGGAACAACTCAGCCTGGAAAAGCACAAGAACCACTGATATGTCAAGACATTATTTCAAGTTCAATCGAAGCAACACAACCTGTCAAAACTGCTCAAATTACATTTGCCACTCTGCCGCTAATCATCCATGCTTACTTTTAGTGCTGTTTACAGTCATACTGCTTGCAGAACTCACAGCCTTTTCACACAAGACAGAGATCTAGGTTTTTGGCTGGCTAAGTAAAGGTGATAATAAAGCGGTTTGGTTCAGTAAACTATCTTCAAAAAAGTATAGAATTCGCACCATATTTATCTAATTGTATTTCAGATGTGCACTGCATATATTGACTATCCAAAAGGTTAAAATGGTTATTTATTTCTAAGAAGCTGTATAAAGCAAGTTCTGTCTTTGGTGAGCTTATTACGATTGCCTTGAATGTTCTAACTCTCCTTCTTTGTGTAAATAAATAAAATGTTGCCCATTTATTCATAGCTACTAGATAGATAATTTAAGTATGTCTCAAGTTCCATATTATAGGTACAGTAACCTTCATAATACCTTAAACCTGGCTTACTGTATAATCCAAATTAATACAACACAATGAAGAATCAAACAGAAGACATGATCTTTACTGATTCACTGAATATGAAAATTCTGAAGTATTTAACCTTACTCTCTCAGGATATGTAACACCACTGCAAAACAACTGCTTCTTTCACAAGGCTGAAAGGGGTGGCAAAAGTAGAACCAGACTTAATGACTACTGTAAATATGGGTGGTGGTTTAGTCTATACCAACATATGAAATACCATGTGTTATGCTTGCTCCAGGTATTTAGATGGTGGCTGCCATCTTGGGGTATTTTGAAAGTCAGTGACGGACTAACAGGGAGACTTTTCTCTTAGATGATCCCCTGGTTACAAAGTAAGTTCCATACTGAATTCCTGCTGAATATCCTTTCCCCATTCTGAAAGGGAGCTCTGCACCTGGAAACTCATCTCTGTGCCTCTGGAAAATGTCACAATTCAAGCAGCCCCCTCTGATTCTGCCAAACTGTTTTTGCTACCCCAGACAAGTGGCTTATGGAGGACAACTGCTAGGAGCTCCAGGGGGGATTTCAGGAAAGCCTTTGTATAAAATAACATGTCCTGACTTTATGGAAGCAATTCATAGATGAAATCTAGATTGCTTTTGGGAGGAAAGGCTCAGCCATTGAAGCCGACAAGACAAATCACTGCCAAGAGTTTTTGTGCCTGCAGAAAATGCATGCCAGGAAAGGAGTGCAAAGATGTCTTGTTAATTCTGTTGTGATCCAAATCATGACAGAAAGCAATGCAGGAAGTTAGGGGACTCATTCACAGTGAAGTGTATTAACACTTCAAATAGTCTCTGGCAAAAACATGACATTAGAAAACTTGCCTTAACCATAACAACATTTAGCCTACTCAATTTGCTTAATGGAAAGTATTATGAAAACAGGTGCTGGAGAGGTGTGGAGCATAAAAAGTGGAAACGTGAGAACTGAAATCCCTTCCCCACTTACCTCACATAACAACTTGCTTTGGCTCTCACATGTGCAAATCCCTCAAAGCAGCTTGTCTTCCATGTGGAAGAGGTGCAGTTGGCTTTGTCAATATCTGCTCCATCTTCTCACAGGACTTTTATATGATGAACAGGTGGAACTGGTGTCTGACTGTCCTGTAAAAAAAAAGCATGGAACATGCAGCTTGGTTCAATTCTTACAATTAATCTAAAGACAGTGTTTTTTAACTGTGAAAGCTAGTTGTGATGAGGCACTAGTAATTAGCTTTATTTTGGGGTTCCTAAATCTCTACAGTTCTGTTTTTAACTAAGTTTCCTTATTAAGTATGGTTAATTTTCTATAAATTAATAAATGCCTGCAATATGCACAGATGCTGAACTTCTATCTGGAAGAGCTATCAAAGGAATTTCTGAAAAGGAACCCTAGCTTTTGACCTATATCTGTAACTGCATACATGCCAGGTCTTGTTCTTCAATCTGAAGGCTGTCTGGCATAGGCTGGTCACCTCCTTACTGTCAAACTCTGTCAGTCTCCAAAATGGTTGGTTGCACCCAAAATGCTTATTGTGAAAGGCTGTGTTAACTCCCAAAGCCCACTGAGGAGTTTTGCTGGAAGTCAAAAGCATAGCAAGGAACCGTTTAAATAACTTAACAGCACAGAAGGTAGAGTTCAAGAGCCTATGTCCATTCTCTGCCACTGCTCAATTTACCAGTCTAAGTGGACTGGAATATCAATATAAAGGAATAACAGGTGGCAATACCAGGTCAGTGATACTTTTGTGGGAGTTCCAGGTCTGGAAAGGCTAACATGCCTACTAGGTACTGCCTACCACCACAGGGAAATAGTAAGGAGGAGGAAAAAGGATCTACAATACAGGTGTTTTCGTGTTCTCAATAGTAGAAAAATATATGGGAAAAATGCTCCTAGATAGGTGGAAGGAAACATCTTATTGTCAGAGACTTGAAGAGCCAAGACTATCAAAAAGAAAATGAAGATATAGCATCACTACTTTTTCAAGGGGAAACTACCCTGAACTAACAGGCTATTTAATCAGACTGGTAAAGGCATAACAAAATCCAATGACTGAAAGCTGAAAGCAGAGAAATTCAAATCAAGAATTAGACACACATTTTAAACTGTGAGGGCTATGTGGAACTGGAACACATTGACAGGCAAAGGATGGAGTTTCCAACATTTAGTGTCTTAAGATCAAGTATATATAGAATCATAGAATCATAGTTAGGGTTGGAAAGGACCTTAAGATCATCTAGTTCCAACCCTCCTGCCATGGACAGGGACACTTCACACTAAACCATATCACCCAAGGCTTCATCCAACCTGGCCTTGAACACTGCCAGGGATGGAGCATTCACAACCTGCCTGGGCAACCCATTCCAGTGCCTCACCACCCTAACAGTAAAGAATTTCTTCCTTATATCCAATCTAAACTTCCCTGTTTAAATTTTAACCAGTTACCCCTTCTCCTATCACTGTTTTCTCTGCCTGTCTTCATACGGGAGGTGCTCACACCCAATCCCACTGTCCATGTCATCGACAAAGACGTTGAACAGGACCGGTCCCATCATCAATCCCTGACGGACACCACTCACTACTGGTTTGCAGCTGGACATATAACCTTCTGAAGAAGAGTTAATCAAGACACTTGTCACTAAACTGGAAACAGAGTGAAATGTTAATACCTTTCAAGGGTCTTAATACAATTAAAGTGCATTAGACAGCCTTATGCATCTTCATGGCATGAGGACCTGAGAATTCTTCACTCTTATATCAGTGGGGTCAAGTATGAAAGTGCACTTTCATCAGTCTTGAGACGGATAGGGTAAATTCAAGGCAGGAGAGATTCAGAGGAAAGAAAAAGAATGACAATTTAGGCTCAGAGAAACAAGCTTTATTTGAAAGACGGGAGTCTCACTTTCTTTCCCATTACAATTTACTTATACTGTCTTTGCCAAAATTCTTGGATGGAAGGGATGTTTGTGATCTACCATAGTAAACTAAAGAACTCTGGGAAATACTCCCAAGCACAGAAATTTTATAATCTAGACCATTAAACCATGTGAACGGGGAAGGAGAGGTTATTTGGCTTTGGGCCCCTAGCCCTCATCCAAACCATTTGCAGATTAGGAAAAGCCAAGAACCCATGCCAGTAGAAACTTCAGATGCAGCTTTCATTCTCAAGAAACTTAAACAGCAGACGTTTAGACTGGATATAAGGAAGAAATTCTTTACTGAGGGTGGTGAGGTACTGGAATGTGTTGCCCAGGGAGGTTGTGAATGTTCCATCCCTGGCAGTGTCCAAGGCCAGGTTGGATGAAGCCTTGGGTGATACAGTTTAGGTGTCCCTGCCCATGCAGGGAGGTTGGAACTAGATGATCTTAAGGTCCTTTCCAAACCTAACTATTCTATGATTCTATAATATGGAATTCGGCCAGTCTGTGCCAGCTGGTTTTAGTGGTGGAAAATTAGTCCAGGTATATTTAATTTACTGGTATAACATAAGGCTTGTTTCCCTAAGCCATGGTAGTTATCTAAGGAGATATAAACTAGTTCCAGTTCAGTTACAGTAGACCTTACAATTTTTAGGACAAGATAGAGATTGGAAACAAAAATCTTGCTTTTCCCTAGCGCTCTGAAGATACGTACTGTACTGTGAGTTTTATCTAAAAGTCATCTGAAAAATTTTGCAGGGGTTCAGAGATTTGTGAACAACTATTGAAGTGAATTCACTGAAGTAGGAATCTCCCACTTCTTCTATCTCAAAAAAATAGTGTAGAATATAATTGTTGTAAGGACTTTTCCCAATGTGACACAGTATAGTAAACAGAGGGTGGAAAAATGATTCATTTCTTCCAAGTCAGGTGCTCTCTGACTTTTATCTGTGCTCATCCATGTGAGAAAAGGAGTTGATCCAGAGGGAGTATTCATGTGAGGTAGGGCCATATTACTGAACTCTCCCTTTGAGAGACTTTCTGCTTCCTTCCCTCCCTTCCCCAAATGAAATCCATTTACTACTTTCAAGCAGGGATAGAGTCTCCAGTGTCACATTAGACAGAGTTTTCATTGACCAGCAGCCAATATATGAAACCAGTATATATTGTTTCAATGAGTCAGTCTAAATGACCTAAAGGAATGGATTTCAGGTCATATCATGGACTGGCACTATACAAACAAGACAGATCAAGACAAGGTTTTTGGTGTGTCAGATGTGGTTTTAATTTAGATTGAGACATGACAAGTTGTCAGAGGAATGCCATCAAACATTAGTGTTTCTTTTCTTTAAAATACAGTATTGTGTATTTGTATTAAACAACTTGTATAAAACCAGAATTATCCCCCTCCCCAACTTTATTTTGGGCCTTTGTTGAAAATAGAATGCAAGAGTGTTCCTACTCATACATGGAGTAAGACTGACTTACAGGCAATAAAGTACAAGAAGGAACATTTTATTGTCCTATTGTATTTTTGAAAACACAGGAAAGAAGATACAATAAATTTGTCAGCTTTCAGCTACAGATATGTGAACTCAGACTTTCCAAATTAATGTTTAATCAATAGGCCATGAAATCATCCATCATAAGACAATTCTCACTCTCCCTTGAGTAAAGATTTGACAATAGTTGTTCTCCATTTATGACATTCAGCGAATCACACTTTATTTATTTTTCTCCACCTACCAAAGAATCAGTTACTGAATCCAGACTTAATGTTAGCCGCAGATCAGCAGCTATTCGGTCATCTCTCTCAGCTGCAGAGGTGAGAACAATTTTTGCTGAACCTCCTTCCTATAATGACTTGTTAAAAACAAGTTCTTTCTCTGTTACAGTACAATTTAAACCATGACTCCACCAGCTGAAAATGAGAGAAGAAACACTCGTCTCAGATAGACCACTCTCTGTGATGCTTCAGAAAGCTTGTTATTCCTGCCTGCTCAGAAGGATACTTTTTTTAGGTCACACTCTGGAGAGCATTGTTTTTATCTTTGGAGTTCATCAATTTGATCCTCAGAGGCTGGCACACTCATTCACAACTTAAAGAAAACAAAAGAAGAAATTATAGGGTCTTGAAAACTGTTATGGTGATCTAAACTGTCTTTGTAACAACACTGGGCATGGCATGCACTCTTCTTTATGGAGCACGGATTCAACCTTCAACTGTGATCTCATGTGTTCCACCACAAGATGTCTGTTGACATGTGTCTTCCATAATATGTTAAATCCAGTTGTTATAAGTTCTTATGTCTCTTCATATGATCTTGCATTTGCCCACTGCACAAATCCCTTGGATCTCTAAAGAGGATAACTGAAAAAGCCTCACACTTCAAATGAGTAAGTTTCACCTCCCAGCAATGCCCTACATCCTAGAGCTCCTGCTCGTCTACCACATTTTTCTGCAAATTTTCCCAGAACATTTCTATCAGAGTTAAAGTGATTGACCCTTTTCTTAAAAAGTCAGCCTGCATCACCATGTTCCTGCATCACCATGTTATCAAAGCAAGTTGCTTTGATCGGAATGAATCTTTTAAAAATAAGCAAGTCTCTGAAATTATTTAGATCTGTGTGAGATCAGTATTTTCTTCAAAGCAAAATCTTCAGTGGGGGAATATTGGCCAGAAAATAAAGCAGGAGAATGACGGCAAGGAATTGAAAAGAGAGTTTGGTGAATTGCTGGCACTTGATGGTTATTGTTGAGTTAAAGATATATTTGGCTTTTGATTCTAGCTGTTGCAGTACACTGAATTTCATGTTTGTAGGGAATATTCTGAAACTTATTATTTATGAGACATGGACATTGTCCCCTTTACATGCAGTCAGGTGGGTGAATCTGGATTCACTCTCCAGAGAGGAGCTGGAGAGCTCCTCACCTCACTGACCTCTTCCCTTTCTTACCCTATCCCTCCTGCTCCCCCATCACATCTTTGGGCATCAACAAAAAGGTGACTCTGTTATGTTATCAGCTCAGCTGTGACAGAGTAAATTGGGAGGCTTCCCTTAATCACTCTAGGCGCAGGTTTACTGAAAAATTTATCTCTGACTACAGGCCAGGGCTGCAGCCTCCCAAGTGGGAGAAACCTTCTGCTAATTTGAATTTGTCAGAGTGGAGCTGTCTGGTTGCTTTTATTGCTGGGGAGGACAAAGTAATGATTTTTTATTTTTATTTTACTGTAAGCAGGCATATATATTAAACAAAATTGGGTTTCTCAAACAGTGCCTGGGAATGAGTTTTTCGTTGCTGTTACAGGAGCTAGAATTGTTGAGCATTAATTTACAGCTAATATTTTGAAGCAGGAGGTTTTTCAAACTGGGCTGTATTGCTTGCAGGTCATACTTAACCCCCTGAGATTTCTTTTTCTTTTCTTTTTTTCTTTTGCTTTTACTTCTTTCCCTTTTCCTTGTTGTTTTCTTTTTATTTCTTTTTTTTCTTCTTTTCTTTTAAATTTTTTCTTTTGCTTTCTTACATATAACACAACACAGAAAATGTGGGAAATGTTGTTATGACCTTTCCTAGTGAAGGATTTAGAAGTAAGCCTGTGACCGGTCTAAAAGAATATTATTGCAGACCCTGCTCTGGAGTGGCTGGAATGCAGAGCACGTAGGTTTGTGCACATGTGCATAGTATCTGAGTGATAGAGCAAGTAAAAATCTTTCAGACAAATATTGTTCTTTGAAAAGGGACATATTTTCTTTAGCACCCTTTCACAAAGTCCTTAAAAATATATGTGGTTCTATCATTTACATTGATTAAAACTGTAGGGATCAGATGAATAAATACATATGATGGTTTGGAAAAAGCATAAAAAAATATTCCAGAAGGCAGGTGCAAATTTTCAACAATTACAAACAATTATGGAGGTGGGAGGATTACTATTTTAGTATTTTTTCCCCAGCTCTGTTGAGCATCTATTTTCTGAACTCTAACAGACTCATCAGAAGATACAGAAACCATAGTAAAGAAAGTTTTTCATATACAACCTGGCAGATGCTCGACTGTGAATTTTTTCTAGCACTTTCTAGGAAACAACCAGTTTGGTGATTCCTGTGTCTTTACAAACCATCAAAATGCCCTTCATTCAAGAGAAGTTAAACCACTCCAAGTATATGCTGGATCCAGCACACATTGCAGGATCTTTGTTGTTCCACCTTGAGGCTGAGTGGTGAGATATGAGACCTTCCTCTGGGTTTCTGAGGATTTCACATCCTGTTAACAGAAGTCATAGTGTGTGTTATCCCACAGATGGTACTCGGTAACCTGGCTGCTGGAATATATTCAACAAATGTCTTATCACCCTTGAATCACAGAACTGTTGAAAGCGTCACAAGATTAAAAAAAACCCAAATGGGGAAAAAATATGGCTTTTTTAATTATTATTTAAAATTTTTATATAATTCTGAAAACAAAATGAGTACATTTAAATTAACTTTTTGTTTTGTTTTGGGTTGGTTTGTTTTTTTTTCCCTGGATGTTGTTTTGTGTGTTAAAGCTTAATATAGCAAAGTACTTATACGTTTTCTTAACATCAATAATATGTCAATTTTCACTGACTACAATAAGTCACATTCAAAGTAAACACTTGCTAGAAGGAGGCATACAGATTCCTGCTGAACAGAGCCTACTAGCAAGGGGAAATCTGATTTTGGTAGAAAGGAAAAAGTAATTTTACAACAACAGCAAAAGTACTAAGCTGAGGAACTTAGAATTGAGCATTAATCTGAGATGCTATATTAAGTAGCCACTTAAGAAGCAAGGCTATGTTAAAGTGGTTTGAAAAAAGAAAAAAAAGAACCAAATGAAAAAAAAGTCTTTAGGAAATTCTGGTTTGCTTCTTGAGAATGAGTGATTAAAATGTTAAAATATTTGTCTAAATAGTTGATGGAATTTTTTGATATGCCAGCATTGTGCTCTTACTGCTCAAATTCTTACTGTACACAGGAGTGTCTGAAGGATATATTAGCTAACATTTGTAATGAGCTTTTTGGATAAAAGCTCTGTGTAAGTGTAATGAGTACACTTTCCATTAAAGAAATACACTTTCCTTCCTCCATTGCTGCCCATTCTGATTATTTTTTTTTGCCTTTATTTTTTTTGTTTGCTTTATGTTTTTATGTTAAAAGAGAGATCTGTGGATGATTTTTCTGTTATGGTGGGCTTCAATTGATTTTATTTTTTTTTGTATGATCATCAAATATGGTATTTTTTGCAAATTTATTGTTTTAAAATGATACTGAAATATTTTGCATCATAAATACAGTTATATGCTAGTGGCTAAAGACATAAAAACAAAAGCGCACTCTGAATATATTTCTTGTTTGAAAGAGTACCAAAAGGAAACACTTCATATTAAGAAATGTGCCGTAAAGATTATTCTACCTCCAGTGTTTGTGATTAGAGTTCTAACGCTGTACTGCTTTTAAGCATGACAATCTCATTTCTACATTGTGATCACTTTAGTTAATGATGGGGAGAGAAAGAGGAAAAAAAGAATAGAAAAAAAAAACCCACCAAAAAAAAAACCCAAACCAAACCATCAACAAAATACCCTGACTATTTAACAAGAAATAATGAAAATAATCAGCTCTATCAGGAAAGGAAAAAGCACACAGGAAAACACAGTATTATACTGGAAGTGCAAGCTTTTTAGTATTACTATTTTTAAATAACAAACAAAATAACAAAACATTTTTTTTCCCTCCATCATAAAAAACTGACTTTGATCCCCAGTACAGTCATTGAGTGGAAAATTGAACCACACTATAATTGCTTTCCCTGTGACCGATAAAGTGGTGTAACAAATTTTGTGTTTGAATGATAAAATCAGCAATTGGCCCCTAGCAATTCCTTCTACCATTCCTCCAAGGACACCAACGTCCCATCAGGCTCCAGGGCTAGAGCAAAGGCTGAAGAACTGTAAATCTACTCCAAGTTGTTGTTGGATACTTGCTTTCTCTGATGCCTTATTTTTTTCATATATAAATAAAATGCTATGTGAAAAGTGTAGATGTGTTTATTTGCTTGTTTATAAATGACAAGGGTAAGTACTTTTAGATCACCTAAAAAAAAAAAGATTTTGATGTAAGCTTATTGTAGCTCTATAAACTAAAACTATCCCAAATAAAATATATTTTACTTCAGAGTAAAATCTTGTTAGAAGGAGAAAATTGTTTTCCTCATAAACACAGATAAGTCCCAGAGACTAGATGTACAAAACACCTAGGAAGAATTTCTTCCCAGGAAGGGAGGAGGGTTATGTTTTAAGCTCCTTTTGATAAGTTTTTAAGGTCAGAAGCAAATCTTTACCTCATAACCACTGAAGTAAGAGTTTGATGCAAAGAAAGATATTTATCTCTGTTTATTTGTAAGTTTAATTACAGAAAACAGAACTGAGTGTTATTTGAATTTACACCTTTTTTGAGCTGATTATAGACTTATGAACCCAATGTTAGTGCCCTATTTTAAAAGTTATTCTTCTTTGTTTACTTTTCTTACACAGTTCAAACCTCCAGAGGTGTTTTTAGCTTCTCTCTCAGAACGTCTCATGAGCTCTGCCCTAGGTGGTACCTAACTGCATAATGCCCAACTGCCTTTGCACGTCTGGGTTTCTTGGAAATAATGAATTTCACTTTGCAAGGCATAGTCATCCCTGCTTTATAATTATCTACTCTATTGCAACTATGTAAGTAGATGGGAAAGAATAAAGTATTTATTTTCCCTCTCTTTTTATATTTTTTTCCTTATATATATATATATATAGAGAGAGAGTTTTCTCTGCTGCTATTTTTATACCTTCTGCTTTATCCATCCCTAATGAAAGTGCCAGGTTGCTACCTCCAGGTGAACTAAAGGCATAAAGGTGAGTGCTCAGCTGGGGAAGACTGTCATTGCTTTTTGTTTCCTTGGTGACAATGTAGATGCAATATCCCTTTCTTCATTTGCCTCAGTTTAGGTCATACGCTAGATTATTTAGCGTTCCCTACTGTTAGGATAAAATAATGTTCAGGAAGCCACCTTGTGATTTAATGCATGGTACCTTCACTTTGAAATTCATAAATTAATTCAAGCAAAAGACTTTATGTCATGTCCTGCTGTCTTTATTTCCCTTGCTGTCATTTCACTGATACTTCTTATAACATAACATACAAATAATTTTAGTGGCAGAACTGATAATATGCAGGAGAGTAGAAGGTAATATGAAGAAGATGGGAAAGAGTAGCTAGGTTTAGGACCTCAGGATGTATTACAGTGAAAAGCAAAAATATGCATAAGAAAATATACAGTAAGTTGTACCCTTAATGAGGCCATAAATATGGGCTTTGAGAGAATTAAAATCTTAACTCCGAGACCAGGTCTGTGATAGCAAGTTAAATAGTTATAGGACATGGGCATAGAGACAATCTACAAAACTGTAATCATTGTAGTGTAGTCCAGCTGGAATTGCCATGAATGGTGCCCTGACACAATATGGGACTTGGCAGGGCCCAGCGACCATTCCCAAAAGGTAATTTGGATGCAGCCACTCAGTTTTGAACATCCAGACAGTTTAATATTATGGACATAGACCATCCCATGCCACCTGGCTCAAGTATTAAATTGGCCTGAAATTATTTAATTTATTAATGCAGAGCTAATTTTTCTCCACATTTATTAATACAGAAATAGTTGTGGCTCCATATCACCTGCACAGGCAGAGACTGAGAGGGAGCATCCTTCCTTATCTAAAGCAAAGCTCCTATGACCTCTGAAGGTTGGCTCCCAGTCAGCAACAATGGTTTAAGACTGTACTTGGCTTACCATCAAACCAGATCTGTGAAACAGCCAACTTAAAAAAAAAAAATAAAAAAAAAGGAAATAAAGTATTTGGAAGAAAGAAAAAGAAAAAACAAAAAACCACAGATTTTTTTCTCTGATCCAGAGTTAGGCATCAACCCTCCAAACAGCTGATTTGACACAATTGAAGGGATACTAAACTTTAGGGAGAGACTGCAATGAGTCTCTACCAATAGGATCTGGGAGTAGAAATGTCCTTAACTTTGCAATGTGGAGCTGTGATTCCAGGCATGTACAGTCAAGTCCTTGCTGCCTACTATGCCCTCTCTTCTGACATGCATGACTACTGGGATGTGGTGCATCAATATGTTGTTGTCGGATGCCCTGTTGTCCTTCTTGGTGCTCAATTATGGCTGACTAGGCAATGTTAACACGTACATATGGACTCATTTTATGTGCCTTCTCTCATGTCTTTCTTCCTCTATATAAGGAAATGGTTACCTGTTACACAAATGCAGGCCACTTCTTAAATGTTGGGTCACCTCACAAGGAAGGGGTCATAAAACAAGACTTTCATCATCCTGTATGATCCTTTGAAGTATATAGTTATTTAGATTGGCATTCTGTTATCCTAGTGCATCATTAAAGTCTCTCTCTGAGTTCAGTAGCCCATCTGACAGCAGGCAGCAGCTCTTGTGGTCCGGTGGGCACTGTAGCAAACTGAGGAAACAGCAGAAAGTTTGTGGCACCACAGTCATAAATGGTTCGCATAGTTGAGGGTCTGCGCCAACTACAGGGAGCCAAGAAACATAAACTGTTTCCTGCTCGGCATATGTGGATTTGCAAGTCCACTTTTGCCTGCTTATAAAGGAAACATCGCAGCATAATAAACAAAATTATTTTAATTGTGTTGACAACTTTGCTGCACATATGAAATCCTTTTCCTACCTCATTTCCAGTAAGCACAGAAACCACAGGCTGCAGAAAGGTTTTGTCACAGAACTTGCTGTGCTTTGCTGCTGTTTTTCACTTTCGGTGCTAAACTACTGCAGCTTGTTACACTGCCATGTTCAAGAGCCACCATCATCACAAATGGACAACACCAGATAGGGAAGGATGAAGCTCAAATATACTTATTTTTTAATTTAAAAAGGAAAAATAAAAAGAATGTCTTGGGCAAAGTTTTCTGAAATGGACTCCCACAATGTGTTAAAAGCTTCCTTAGACACTTTCAAACCTGACTTGCGATTTCAGAAAGTCAGTAATTCTAGCTAAAATTGATTCTCTAAAAATGAAGAAAGATAATGTTAATATAAACCTCCAGCTATAAATAGTAGAATCCCTTTTTGTCTTTGTCTAATTTTTTTGTGAATTCAGTAATAAAACCTGTTACCAATGTATACTGGTATGCTGGAAATCAATGCAAGTACTCTGAAGCTGTCCATACATGTTGCCCAGTAGAAGTGCTTGTTACTCTGCAACAGATTTGAGAGGTAAGGTTATTTGTGATCAGCTCAGCTGGGTATCCTTGTGTAGAAGCACGGCTCATGGAGAACTGTATCTCACATGCAAGGCTCTTTTGTGAATTTTGGAATTTGCTAGTTAAATATAATGTCCCAGGTTAATCCAAGGAGCCTCCTGCTGCCTCTTTGTGAAGTGGGACAGAGGAGAGTCCACCTTTAAAGGTGAGAGTGGCATTAGCCCTCTTTCCTTTGGGCAAGATGGGTGCAGTCTGTGGCAGCTCTGCCAACTCCCACAGCCCAATTCAATTTCTAGCTGTTTTGAGCAGTCCTGATTTGAACTATTGCAAGCACAATTAGATGGAATCAGAAAACACTGCAGGTGTTAACTTTGCAGAGCAGGCTTGTACAAAAAACACATTGGAGGATTTTATGTATTGATTAAGTGGAGTAATATTAATATATCTTTTGCCTCCAGTCAGTTTCCCTCTCTTCAGAACATCCCCAGTTGGGAACTAAGATATTTTCCCTTTTTCCAGCTGAATACTAATACCATAAACTTTGGTGTGACTGTTTGACCTGTGCCTCTTCTTTCTCCTGTATTTTATTTTATACTATTTATTTTGTTTTGTCTGGTTCTCCAGAGATAGTAATTTCCCTGTTTTTTTTCCATTCTCTGTCTCACGTGTCCTCCCATCCCACCACTGATGTAGCCACTGATGGTAGGCAGCTCTGTCTCCCTTGACCTCATCAACATCAGAAAGCATTTTCAAATCTCAGTCATCTCTGACAGCCTTTGAGCAGAGAAATGAGACAGTCTCCCTGACACAAAGGCTTCTGGCCTGGGGTAAAAAAACTCTTTTTGAAACAACAACAAAAAAAATCCCTCTGAACACTCCACACACCACACAGCTTTTCATTCATCTTGCTATGCAGCCCCTGTATACTATATTAGTTTTCAGAGATTACAGTCTTTTTGTTTATTGTTGGCCTACCACCATACCTAAGATACTTCATTGCTCTGCTCTGCAGTTTTGCAAGAAAGAAAGGCAATAGTTTGCATACAGCAATTGTAATGCCTGAGTCTGTGCAGATAATTGGCCTTAAGGTTGGTTCAAATGTTGCTTCTGCATACAGAGACTGACAAATGCATATCCTAAAGAAAAACGGGAGACTCTTCTAGAGTATCATTATTTAATGGAGAAACTGAGGCACTGA
This sequence comes from Melopsittacus undulatus, assembly GCF_012275295.1. Taxonomy (NCBI): domain Eukaryota; kingdom Metazoa; phylum Chordata; class Aves; order Psittaciformes; family Psittaculidae; genus Melopsittacus; species Melopsittacus undulatus. The sequence continues at coordinate 17,098,608 of NC_047529.1, read as the reverse complement.
GTTACTTGTGTGAACTGTTCAAATCTCCTCTTTCCTGCCTACTATTTCTATTTTGTGAGGTCACACATAGCACAAGCCTCCTGTAAAAGTATTAGCTCTCCAGAACATTAAGACAACACTTACAGTTAAGTTAATGTCCTACTTTTCCAGTTCCCACTTACTCCAATGGAGAGCTGCTTGCCTGGATGCAAAATTAATCATGTAGCATTCCAAAATATACCCCTATGAATTTCATTGTTATTGATGCCTGGCTTCATAGAGATGGGAATTATGGGAACATCAGTAGGGAGGGGAAGGGAACTGTATGTATTAAGTCCTGCAATGCTGGCTGAGATGGGACAGCTCAGTGTTGATTCCCACAGCTCCCAACCTCCTGCAGTAATGTGTAACTAGTGTTCTATGTTTTTTATCAATACAGACACATTTGATGGGGTTTTGCATCTTGCCATATTGAAGGGACAGATGCTTTTGCTCATAATGTGCAAGAATTCCCTTCTTCTCAATAGAGATCCACTGGAGATTTGTGCTAGAAAGGACTGTTTCTCAGGCATTCTGCTGAGCTGTCTCCACTATACAAATCCACCCTGGCTCTGCATTTAAAGAGGTTAGGCAGTCATCAGCTCCCAAAAGGAGTCCCATTGAAGGGGAGAACTGAATATCACACAGTAAGAACACAGCCCCTTGTAGCAACTGTTTATTACAAGAGCACTGAGGGAAAATATCGTGATCCTGATTCCTTATATTGTCATCATTTTGGACTTAGATCTGTTCTGATGAGACCAACAGCAACAAATGACTCCATTCTTAATCCGGTCAGACTACTGGGAAGCAAACCCAGGGGGTTCAAGTACAGGGAGAGAATTTATGGCGCGCCTCATAGCTGAGATGGTACAGCATGTGCAAGCTACCTGCAAGGTCTGACTTTAATCTCCAGCTGTGACTTCATATTTTTTTCTCATTAAAGGCTTTAGGGTTATCAAAGTTGGGTGAATGTTGCAGATAAATGTCCAGAAAGACATACCCTCCTAAAGAATGTGCACATCTTTATTGAAAAGAAGGAATCCTTGCTGAGGGAAGACATGGAAAGTAATATAAAAATTAACTGGGAACTGCATGCCACAGATGGGACCAATCAGACCTTCCTTCCCAGTGTTTCAGCTTTTCATTGTGGAATAATAAATAACAATTATTACAAAGTCCTTGATGGTGCATTTTTTTGTTTGTTTTTCTCTTTCTTCTTCCCTCCCCCTCCGTTTGTCATAATAGCCAGACTATCAGTCTTTATGGATCTTGTATTGCTAATGGTGAGTTTGGATTTTGTTTTGTAGATCTGAATCAGTCAGGATTTTTGGTACTGTTTCCATGGAACATTATGTGCCAAGATTGTTAGGTAAGTACTTGTAAAATAGAAATTAAATAAATAAATACAATTATAGCTGCAATAGCCCAATTTGCATCTTTTCAAGACTTTATATGATAAAGGAATAAAAAGCTCAGTTTAAAGTTAAACACCAGGTATATTTTTCTTGTCCTGAAAGTTTGAAAGGGACATTTTTAATTACACCTGGCTTCTGCTAACCATTAAAAGTAAATATTTTATATAAAACACAATTTAGTTTCCAAACCAATGCCTCAAGAGAAAGACAAGATCTTCTAAGAGTTCCAAAGATTTAGTTCAAAAACAAGCTTTGGAGCATGAAAACCTGTCTTTACATTTTTTTCTTGATAAGTTTAGTATTGGGAGCAAAAAGAATTCCAGTGGCCAAACAGCCAGAAGTTGCTTGTCAGGTATTTACAACTTTACATTTTCATCATTCCTTGATAAGAAGATTGTTTGCTTGCTTAACTTTTAGTCTCTCTCTTTTTAGTACATCAAAGAAAGCTATGTTAGGATAACTTTCAGCAGGTATTCAATGTCTTTATTTCCGTGGCTTTTCCAAGGATCATTCCTAAAGAGAACTTTCATGTTTTCCTGTAGCTTCAAATAAGGATGGTAGACACAATTGATCTTCAACTTGAATATGTGAGTAATTTCACTGGGCTAAGCTTAATGAAGTTCTTAGGGACTCAGAGTGTGTCCAATATGGAAGACTTACAGCTGAATGAAAAAATCATAAATTGATCTATCTGTCCGTTTATGGTTTCTTACCTGGCCTTGTCATAGGCAAGTACAATAATTTTGATCTGAAGAGGTGCAAGGAAGGATTGCCTCCCCTCTCTGTTCTTCCTGCTTAGGTATTTCTTGATGATTTGGTGAGGTGATTGTTACAGTTTTGGTGGGTGGGTGATTTTTGTTGTTGTCTTTTTTTTTTGGCTTGTTTTTTTTTTATTGCTGTTATTTAGCGATAACTACCTTAGCAGGAGTCACCTACATGCAAGGTTATTTACCTAAGTCACAGATGACAGCAAATAGTATTTAGCTAGAGCTGCTTTCCTCTTTCCTTCATGTTTCTACTACTGGAGAATATTTACTCTGGGGGAAAGAAAAAAGGCAAACACATGGTACTTTTCTAACAGTCAGGCAAAGAAGCCAATGCAGAACAACAACTAGGGTATGATTTATTGATCAAACTTCATTGTCTGAGCAGTATTTAGCATCCATGCTCTAATGTAAAGACACAGACAGCTATGCTTGCCTCCTCAAATATTGGAGCTTGATGTTAATTCTTCTGAATACATTACCTAAATCATATGTATAAGGATGCCCTTGTCTTTTTCCCTTTTTGAGATGCAAGGTGTGATTTCCACAGACCAGGGCTGAAAAATACCTAAATATTTCTCCCTGCTTCCATCTCTCTAGCCACTCCCAGCAGCTGAATCACAGTGTCTTGACTGTATTAGGCTCCAGGGGCTAAGCTTGTTCAGTAATAGCCCTGACCTTTTCCTAGTGTTGTCATTCTGAATGACATTTATGGCATAAACAAGCAGTGACACAAAACTGACAAGCCAAGTTGCCGTCTGAGAGAAGAACCACAAAATTGAAAGAAAAAGACTTCTAAAATCATTCCCTAAATTAAAAAAGAAAAAAGTCTCCCTCGAGCTTCCAAACATTCATCCCTTAAGTGGCAAAAATTATTTTACTGTTTGATAAACCTTTTATAGCCTTTATTTTCCAGAAGGTGCCATCATTTTGATTTTGCAATCAGACTTTAATAATTTTGTCTTTAAAAAACATCAGCTGAGAGAGAATTGTTCAGGACTCATGCTAATACCATTAATAATCCACAAATGTGAATGAAAAGATTTATTCTCCACATTTTATCCACCTAAGAGTGCGTCATCTATGCTTATCTGTCTCTGGTTAGTAGAGAGAGATAAGTCACTACATGGTTTGAGTCATCCCACCTTTGCATGAGAAGAATCTCTTTAGAATGCCTGCACCTCTAAATGAACTATGCAAGAAGGTGAGATGGCTAGTTTAGACAAGGTGTCTGAATTGTAGGTGTTTAAACTCAGAAGAGTCCTATATCATCCCATACCATATTATTATTCAGATTGCATTCACAACTTGCAAAGGATCGTAAGATTTTATTAAAATAATTGTCCTTATTCCTAAAATCTTCTGTTAACATCTCAGTTGGTGGTAGGCTCTGGTTGACGATATAATACAGTATAGAAATTTACTCTGGATCCAGCAGAAATGGCATTGTTTTTGTAGGACTTCCACTCCCAATGAGCAGATTTATCAGAAATTAGTGCTAGTGACACCATCTTTTGTGGCAGGGCTTTTTGGAGATTATTCTGAGAAAATAAGCTCTTCTGGGAATGCGTAAGTATGAAGATATTAATATTCTCTACAAAATTAGGGGGGTTAGAATCCAGGTCTGCTGACTTCTGCTCTTCTGAGCAGATGACAGTGCTTACTGTCTGTCAGCACTGAGCTTAGCCAGCTATGTGGATGGGAGAATTGAGGAGAACTGCAAAAGAAGGCAGTCCAGAGGCATCTGTATAAGCTATTTATAGGCACAATGCAAAATATGATCTATGCACTCTGTGCTAAGTGTATCTGCCAAAAGTATGCCCATGTATGTGGTATTTATCTTTCAGATTTCAAAGTAACCTGCTTCCTTCAAAAAGTGTCACAAGACAAGAACTCATTGCGTGAGGTTGCCTGCCAAATTGATGGTGGATAGTTGTTCTCCATGGACACAGGGATACAGTCTGTATCAGATGTCCAGCTGCATCATATCACATGTCTTCCCACTCAGTCCTCCAAGAAGCCACTTCTGTGGAAAGGAATGGTAGGTTGCCTTTCCAAACATGAAATGGTTCCTTAAGAACCATGCTCATTTATCTCCTTACTCATGTAATATTGATGGTCTATTATTTAACAAACTGAACCTAATTGAAACAATCCTTTTTGGGGGGTGATAGGAAGGAAGGTAATAAGTCATTAATTGAAAACCACTGAAGGGACAAATACCATCTGCCTTGGAGGGCAATATCATTAAGCTCTGGGCAGTATGCTGCAGACTCAAGACCTATTTTTACCCTTGGGCCATAGTTACTGCTAATGATGGATGACACCAGTCAACAGGCCAGAATCTATCCTGAGCATTCAGAACTAGCTTCAGTTAAAAGCAGTACATGCTTCTGAGAGAACAAAACTGCTACATGTCTCTGCTATAGACATTACTTATCCATAAACATATATATACACACAAACCTATGTGAGTGTTCGCACATATACTTGCACAGAATTCTGCTATCACAATTACAATAACAACTCAAACACTTTGAAAAGTTTTGCTCTTGTTAATATACTATATTTTCTTTAGATTTCTATGCTGCAATATAACTTATTATCTGAGGAAAGGTTTTAATCCATCCGTTAGAAGTTCATGTGTATGGGTGTGCATGAACAACCACCTAAACGCCCATACATACAAATGTAAACCAAAAGCAGAAATGAAGTGGCCCAGAGAGGTTAACAGGGTATATGGTGAAAAAAAAAAAAAAAGGCAGGATTGTAGGATGCCCCCCAGACTAATCGGACTATCACCCATACTATGTTTTTCAATGAGATTTTAGGCTCATAGACTCAGGTTTAGTCCATGACTGAAAGATTTAGCCCACTGTACGCACACTGAAGTGCCCAATTGGTCATACTCTGCCATGGTTGTTTAAAGAGAAAAGAAGTCAATCAACAAGGCCTGACGAAATTGTCTCTACTTGGTAGTCCTCTGGTCAAGGCCAGTCTAAATAGAGGAACAGTTTTCTTGGGGAACTGTTGCTAACACTATTTTCATTAGAAAATAGCTGTGCTTGCCCATGGCAGGATGGTTGGAGTGAGCGATCTTTGAAGATCTCTCCCAATTCAGCCAACTCATTCTGTGGTTCTATGATTCTGTGATTCTAACTTGTAACCAGACTCTCTTGGCCTTAACCAAGGAGAGATATGCATACTTGGAGTTCTTGGCTGAATGAATTCTGGGGGTATGAGGTTCAGAAAGGTAGACCATTTAACATTTTATAAGATTTAAATTCCTCTTGGAATTTAATTCTTCAATAGGTGCATAAGAAATTAATTCATAGAATCATAGAATAGTTAGGGTTGGAAAGGACCTTAAGATCATCTAGTTCCAACCCCCTTGCCATGGGCAGGGACACCTCACACTAAACCATGTCATCCAAGGCTTCATCCAGCCTGGCCTTGAACACTGCCAGGGATGGAGCATTCACAACTTCCCAGGGCAACCCATTCCAGTGCCTCACCACCCTTACAGTAAAGAACTTCTTTCTTATATCCAATCTAAACTTCCCCTGTTTAGGTTTTAACCCATTACCCCTTGTCCTGTCCCTGCATTCCCTAATGAATAGTCCCTCCCCGTTATCCCTATAGCACCCCTTCATATACTGGAAGGCTGCTATGAGGTCCCCACGCAGCCTTCTCTTCTCCAGGCTGAACAGCCCCAACTTTCTCAGCCTGTCTTCATACAGGAGGTGCTCCAGTCCCCTGATCATCCTTGTGGCCCTCCTCTGGACTTGTTCCAACAGTTCCATGTCCTTTTGATGTTGAGGACACCAGAACTGCACACAATACTCCAGGTGAGGTCTCATGAGAGCAGCATAGAGGGGCACGATCACCTCCTTTGACCTGCTGGTCACTCTCCTCTTGATGCAGCTCAGGATATGGTTGACATTCTGGGCTGTGAGCACACACTGAATCCAGCTCATGTGGTTTC